>NC_057413.1:33470620-33698363 GCF_019320065.1 Cervus canadensis
ATAAGAAAGCTGTGGTAAACATACACAATGGAATATTACTCAGCTATTAAAAAGAATGCATTTGGATCAGTTCTAATGAGGTGGATGAAACTGGAACCTATTATACAGAGTGAAGTAAATCAGAAAGAAAAACACCAATACAGTATATTAACACATGAAATGTAGAAAGATGGTAATGACAACCCTATATGGGAGACCACAAAAGAGACACAGATGTAAAGAACAAACTTTTGTACTCTGTGGGAGAAGGCAAGTGTGGGATGATTTGAGAGAATAGCATTAAAACATGTATACTACCATATGTGAAGAAGATGACCAGTCCAAGTTCAATACATAAAACAGGGCACTCAAAGCCGGTGCACTGGGACAACCCAGAGGGATGGAATGGGGAAGGAGGTGGGAGGGGGTTTGGGATGGGGGACACATGTACACCCGTGGCTGATTAATGTCAATGTATTGCAAAAACCACCACAATATTGTAAAGCAATTAGCCTCCAATTAAAATAAATAGATTTATTTAAAAGAAAAGATTTTTAACTACAATTTCAACTTTTGTAATGGATGTAAAGTTGTTCAGGTTATTGTTTCTTTTTTAGTAAAATCCAATAGCCTGTTCTTTTAATAAATTTATATATTTCATCTAATATATATATATATATATGCACCCTTATGTTCACTGAAGCATTATCTGAAGCAATATGTTCACTGAAGCAATATATATATATATATTTCATCTAATATATATATATATATATATATGCACCCTTATGTTCACTGAAGCATTATCTGTAATAACCAAGATATGGAAACAATCATAATGTCCATGAATAGATGAATAAATTAAAAGGTTGTGGTATATATGTGTGTATATATATATATGTGTGTGTGTGTATGTGTATATATATATTTAATTCCCAGGTAGCACTAGTGGTAAAGAAAGAACCCTCCTGCCAATTCAGAAGATGGAAGAGAGAAGGGTTCGGTCCCTGGGTTGAGAAGATCCCCTGAAGAAGGAAATGGCAACCCACTCCAGTATTCTTGCCTGGAGAATATCATGGACAGAGGAGCCTGGTGGGCTACAGTCCATGGGATCACAAAGAGTCAGATATGACTGAAGCAATTTAGCACACAACAGTCATATACATACATACACATATAATCCAGAACTACCTAGCCAAAAATGAAATCTTGACATTTGCAACAACAAGGATGGATGTGGAGGACATTATTCTAACTAAATAAATCAGACAGTGAAGAAAAATACTGTATGATTTCACTCAAATGTGGAATTTTAAAAACATATCAAGTGAAGAAACAGAGCAAAACAGAAACTTAGTTATAGGTAAAGAGAACAAGCAAGCCAGAAGTGGGGGCTGGGGAGAAAAATAGGTGAGGGAGGTTAAGGGGTATAAACTTCCAGCTGCAAAATACATGGATCATGTGTGTGAACGAGTAGAACACGACTGAGTGGCTAGGCACACAGACACACATAATAATTAGATATCAGAATCTTACAATAATAAAGGTAGCTGCTTTGTTCAAATGTATTTTTAATATTTGTAGGGTAATAATTCATCTTTTGTTTGAAATATTTGCATGCAAATTTGGAGATCAAGCATTTTTCCAGAAAAACTTTAAGGCAATGTAAATTGCTCTGGAAAGTATGGCTAGTGAATTGAATATCCTGGGAAACTGAATAGAAAAAATAAGTAATGAGGATATTTAAAAATGCAATGCTCTGCTTGCATATGTTACACAGAGTTTGTTTTTCTCTACCAAAGCAATTGTTTGAGTAATTTAAGAATTGTGGGGAGAAGTGTAGTTAACTTTTATTTCACTTTTATTTCATTAATCTTATAATGTAACTATTGTATATAAAATGATAAATGAACCTCTGTGTGTATGTGTGCGGGGGTCAGGGTGTTTGTGTATGAAAGAGAAAGCATGACATTGAAAGAGAATTTTAAATTAACTGGAAAAATGCTGCATTCATTCATGTTTTCTCACAGAATGACAGCAATTTCAAAAACACTGTTTGGTTTCAATGACAAGAATCTAATAATAATATTTCTAATATTTAAAAATTACCTGATGAACTGCAGCACGCCAGGTTTTCCTGTCCATCATCTCTGAGAGTTTGCTCAAACTCGTGTCCATTGGGTGGATGATGCCATACAACTTTCTCACCCTCTGCCTCTCTCTTCTCCTCCTGCCCTCAGTCTTCCTCAGCATTGAGGTTTTCTCCATGAATCAGCTTTTTGCACCAGGTGGCCAAAGTATCAGGGCTTCACTTTCAGCATGAGTCCTTCCAGTGAATATTCAGGGTTGATTTCCTTTAGGAATGACTGGTTTAATCTCTTATCATCCAAGGGGCTCTTAAGAGTCTTCTCCAGCACCACAGCTCAAAAGCATCAATTCTTCAGCACTTAGCCTCCTTTTGGTCCAACTCTCACATCCTTACTTGACTAATATAGCTTTGACTATACAAATCTTCATCAGCAAAGTAATGACTCTGCTTTTTAATACACTAAGTTTGTCATAGCTTTACCTTCAAGGAGCAAGTGTCTTTTAATTTGATTGCTGCAGTCATTGTTTGCAGCGATTTTGAAGTCCAAGAAAATAAAAATCAGTATCTGTTTCCATTTTTTCCCCTTCTACTTGCCATGAAGTGATGGGACCAGATGCTATAATCTTAGTTTTTTGAATGCTTCATTTTAAGCCAGCTTGTTCACTCTCCTCTTTCACCTTCATCAAGAGGCTCTTTAGTTCTTCTTAACTTTCTGCCATTAGGGTGGTGTCATCTGTATATATGAGGTTATTGCTATTTTTCCTGACAATCTTGGTTCCAGCTTGTGCTTCATCCAGCCTGGCATTTCTCATGATGTACTCTGCATATAAGTTAAATAAGCAGGGTATAATAAACAACCTTGACCTAATCCTTTCTCTATTTGTCCATTGTTCCATGTTTGATTTTGACTGTTGATTCTTGACCTGCATACAGGTTTCTCAGGAGGCAGGTAAGGTGAGCTGGTATTCCCATCTCTTTAAGAATTTTCCACAGTTTGTTGTGATCCACTCAATCTAAGGCTTTAGCATAGTCAAGGAAACAGAAGTAGATATTTTTCTGGAATTCCGTTGCATTTTCTATGATCCAACAGATGTTGGCAATTTGATCTCTGTCTTTTCTAATTCCAACTTTTACATCTGGAAGTTCTCATTCATGCACTTTTGAAGCCTTGCTTGAAGGATTTTGAGCATTAATATCAGGTTAGCCAGTTAATTAATAAATTCTTTTTAGGGAAATAATAAAGGTCTGCACCATTTAGTTTTTTTTAATGTCTGAATATGTGTTACAATATTCCACTTTTTAATAAACACCAACAATTCAAAATATAAGTAATGTTCTGAGCTGTCTTCATTTTAGATTACATAGTCCTCTTTACAATTGATAAAAGTCTCTGACTAGAAAAAGACTTTTAAATGACATACATGATTGACCCTAATTGACTTACCACTCTCAAAATGAACATTTAAAACTTCACAATCAAACATGTAAAGTAAAATACATGTGGTTTATATTGAAACCATGCTTTCAAAATACAAGTAGTTATTAGGCACTATTTTTCTCTTTTGTACAGCAAAGTAAGGATGATATCCAATAAAAGAAAATAAATGTAAAATACAACGCCCAGAGATGTGAGTGGAATATTTCCAAAGCTCTACAAAAACTATCTGGCAAATCATACACCTGAATCAACACATTGGAATTCAGAAGATGCTCTTACAAGGTTAAAAGCAAAAATTTAATTTCCTCATGTGAAGAAAAATAGCTGAAATAGCAGGAAGTGCACTTGGTCCCCAGCGAATTACAAAGAAACATTTCTATACGCCTTTTTTTTGAAAGGTAGGAGGATGCAAAGAGTAACACAAAACATCCTTTATGTTAACACAGAAATTTATTTCTGTAGAACCTCATTCCTATGTGTGTAAGGTTCAACAGGCTTCTGAAACCAGAGGAGAGATCTGAGTTATAGATCTAAGCTATAGAAGAAATCTTTCCCAACAGGTATAGAACAACAGTTGCTTATAAAGTATGTGATAATAATGCAAGAACTACTCTGATCATTGCAGCTGCTCAGTGTTTTTGAGATTTCCTGTTGTAACTCCATGGAGCATTTCTTCTGTCTATAATGTAAGGTGAAATCTAAGGCTCTGAGCTGACAGTAATAAAAAGTATGTGGGACTTTTTATTCCTACATCATCCTGTTTGCCCGTGATGAATTTCAAGAGGATATTTTAACATAAATTTCTTTTTCACAGATGAGGACAAAATATTTAAATATTTAAAAAGAAAAAAACTCCCACATTCTTCTTTATCAGTGTTCTCAGATCCAATGGTTATTAGATTTTCTCCAGTTTCTCTGGAGAGAAAGCCCATGGCAAACTGTGCTCCTTAAAAAAAAAAAAAAAAAAAAAAGCTTTCATCATTTATTAATAACTGCTCCAAAGTTCAGTTTCCATGTTTCTGGAGATGCAACTGGACTTTAGGACTATATCTCAGATTTATCTTAGCTTCAGCAGAATTGAAGTTTCTGTGCTAATAATGACAGTGCTGTTTCTCTTAATATATCTTTACATACATCATCTTTCTTATGTCTATGCATGTAACACTTTAACTGGAGAATAGGAACTGAATACTCCTCCATGTGTGATGGAATTCTGACCTTGAACCTGGTATGGACAAGCTCATATGCTTCTTTACACTGTATTTCAATAGCATTGTAAAAGCAGAAGACTGAACAGAAGTCATCTAGCTCAATCCCTAAGTCTATGTTTTCAGGAAGGTAAAGTCTATAGAAGTGAGATGATTTACCCAAGGTCATATAGTTAATTAGTGACAGAGCTAGAATAAAAACTGTTATTGCATTCTCCTTGTATTATGAGACACTGATTTTTATGGTTGGAAAACTAGCTGCACATAAAGATTCCTTAAAGCTGTGGAGGTATTTCAAAGTGTTCTCCTTATGGTCATTATTCTTAAATATAAGGGTGTATAGGAATCACCATGTAACTTTGTTTAAAAATGTAATCTCCCTAGGTACTACAGACAGATATCCTGAGTCAGAAAAACTGAGACAAAACTTCTGTTCTAATGCAGATGATCAGGGCACTCCCCTTTTCAAAGCAGCAATGTGAACAAATAATAACAAGCTGTGATGCCTCCCACATCCTTCAGTAAAGATCAGGAAACTCAGGTTCAACATGTTAGTAACAGATCCATTAACAGTAAGCAGTGTGCTCAGGACACACTAGACATTTTACCATTGAGAGGAAAATTTCTGTTATTTTAAATATTTCTCAAATGACAGGTCACCATTATCAAATTCTTCATGGTTTATGTAGTTATATCTATGAATTACTTAAGACTGTGCAAAATTCATATAAAGTTTTTATTGATACTTTGTATTTGCACTATATGAATAATCCTATATAGCCCTTGATGTTTTACTCCAAGAAAGGCAAACTCTTTACTTACAGTTATCTTTTCCATAGAAAATAAATGTAATTCACCCAATAAGAAATGGAAATATTTCAAAGGGTCACTCAAAGACATAACTCAAATCCTGTTATGTGTTCATTTTTTAATGTATAATCTATAATTACTTTTTATGAAAGTTATATAGAGACTAGTTAGTATTGAAATATTGACACAATCATCAAGTGTGTCTTACGTGAAAAATCATAATTCTCCATTAAAATCTAAAATTTATAGGCATCACCTAGAAAACATCTGAAAAAACAAATGCCAGCATCTAGTTATTACTTTTAGCTAATTATGCTCTATTAGGCTGTTATTTGTTCCGTAAGTCATGGTGGCAAACATTATTGTACTGAATGTGTGCTTGTTCTATATTATTCTAAATTTTCACTATCCAACAATTTTCACATAATTAAAATATAAATTTCTATGTGGAGAATAAGCAAATAATTTGGTTTTAGTCAGTGTTTCTGAAGAAATATTTTATAGTTTTTCTGCAGGTTTTAATCTTTTAAGCAAAATAAAAACTTCATCCCAGAGTGGAACTGAAAAACATAACACCTTACAATGCAGAGTAGATTTACTGAAAGCATTTTTAACCAGAGAAACTAAGTTATAAGGGAGATAATATGCTAGTTAACTTACCATGAGACCACTGATATTATATAAGAAAAGCAAAGACTCAACTGAAATTTTCTCCTGTTCAGGTTTTTGGTCCAAAAGGATAAATGTTTGAATATCGGATGTAGTAAATAGCTCTGGGACTAGTAGAACTCTATGCTTTACTTGACATTTTTACCATCTTTCTTACAAACAGTAGCATTATTTTAGACAATTTTTCACTTTCTATAATGAATTTTATGGCACAGTGTGATGACTCTAGTAATCAGTGTTGAAGCTCTAATGCAGCTTTATGGTTAAATCAAGAGGCTACATATCTTTCCAAAATCTTCTGTTTGGGAGAAAATATTAAATTTAAATTACTTTCCTAAATTTTGTACTGTATTTTAGTCTCTGTATTGAAATACAAGTGATGTTCTGTATGTTGATATTTTATACAGCCAACTTACACTTGTTATTATTTCTAACGAATTCTCTGGGAAATATTTAGAGTCTTTTAGAACTGATAATTGTCTTATTGATAAGGGTTACTCTTTTTTTCCCTTTTACTGGAAAATTTTAAGTATCTGATTTCTTCAAAAGTAGAAAACAGAATTAAAAACTCCTGTGTATCTATATAAATCATGTTCAGCAATAATCAATTCAAAGATGGTCTTATTTCAAAGCATATCACAATACTATTATCACACCTAAATATTTTTAAGATGATTTCTTATTATCATCAACTATTCAACCAATATTTAAATGTCCTTCACTGTCACAAATACATTCGTATTTTTATAACAACGTTATTGGCATACAATTCACATGCAATAAAACCCACCAGTTTACAGTGTACAGTTCAGTCAATGTTATGGAGTTGTGCAAGCAAAATCACCCTCTAATTTTGGAATATTTTCAACTCCAAAGCAAGCCTCATATTTATTACCCCAGCCCCTAGCAACTGAACTTCTTTATGCCTTTATCGATTTGACTCTCTGAACATTTGATATAAATAAAATCATAAAATATCTAAGTCTTTTGTGTCTGCATTCACGTTGTAGCATATACCAATGCTTCATTTCATTTTGTAGTCAAATTTTAAGGATATTAAGAATATTAAAAATATTTAATCATATTTTGCTTAGCCATTCACCAAATGATGGACAGTTACTTCCTGTTTTTTGGCTATTATATTACATTCATCTGCAAAGGACACATTTAAATTAACTTGGGTGTAAACTTAACACTGAAATATCTAGGTAATAAGAGTATTTAATACTTTGAGAAACTGCTCAATTGTTTTCCAAAGTGTCTGTAGTATTTTATATCCCTCTACCAGAGTATGAGGTTATCGGTTTCTCTACATTCCTGTGAACATATGCTATCATCTGTTTTTTTGATTCAAGTTGATATAACAGGTATGAAGTGGTACCTCATTGTGGTTTTGATTTTTATTTCCCTATGACTAGTGATGTTGAGTAACTTTCATGTGTTTATTGGCCATTTGTATATCTTCATTAGTAAAATATCTCTTCTAAGACTTTCCTAATTTTTAAATTGGATTATCCATCATTTTAATGTTGAGGTGTACCATTTGTTGGAAAGACTATCCTTTGTTTATTGTGTTGGTATCCTAGTGAAAGATCAATTGACCATAAATGTGTGGATTTATTTATGGACTCTTAGTTTATTCCACTGATGAACATGTCTAGGTTTACGCCAATATTATTCTGTCTTGATTGCTGGACTTTGCAGTAAATTTTGAAATTGAGACATGAAAATTTTCCAACTTTTTATTTTTAAAGATTGCTTAAGTTATTCTAGTTCTCTTTTATTTGCAAATACATCATAGGATCAATTTATGTATTGCTGTAGACAGAAACATCATCTGGGATCTTGATAAGAATTACATTGTATCTGTAGATCAGTTTTGGTATTATATTTCTGTGCATTAACAATGAAGAAACAAAATGAAAATAAAGCAGCTTCATTTATAATGGTATCAAAGAAGATAATATAATCAGATAAATTTTTAAGGTTAAATGTAAAAGTTACACTCTGATACCGCAAAAAATGTTAAAAGAAATTAAATAATTAGGAAAACCATTTCACATTTCTAGATCAGACATCTTAATATGGCAAAAATGTCAACATTTCCCAAATTGATTGAAAAGACATATTTTATAGGTACAGATTTCTAAGTTTACATCTATTTTCTCTAATGAATTTGAAGATATTTCATCCTTTGCAAATATTTTTAGTGTTGTTGAAAAATATTCTATCAGTTTAATACTTATTTACTTGTAGATAAACTTTTTCTTTTTTAAATTTCAGACTACTTTTTTGTTTCTATAGCTTGATTACTGTATTTCCATTTATTTTTTCTTAGCTTATCCTGATTTGTATAAACTGTGATTAATACCTACACATTCTTATCTGGATTCAGTACTTGAATCATATATATATATATATATATGATGGATATATATATATATATATATATATATATATTTTCAAATTCAGTACTTGAATCATATATATATATATTTTTCAAATTCAGTACTTGAATCATATATATATATATATATATATTTTTTTTTTTTTTTTTTTCAAATCTGCCTCAAGATTTTTGATAATCTCTTACTGGTCATTTTTGTGGTCTTAATGGTCTCTCTATTAAACATTCATATGTAGTCATGTTATGTTCTGCATCTGACATCTGTAATATCTGAAGTCCTCTGAGGGATGCAAGTCTCCTTGATGATTCTCACTCCTGGTGGAAAGTGTCTTCTGTGCTTGCTGGTCTTCGGCGCTAAACTTAACTGTCCTTAGGTTTCATCAGTGGCAATTCTGAGGCCCTTACCTCAGAGAGACCATGTATTGGTCTTTGTCAGGAGCCTAGGGATTGGCCAACCTTGGGCAATTTAATCTTTTTTAGGACTTGAGACTTGAAGCCGTGGTGTTGGGTGAGCTCCAGCTCAGACCTAGGAACCCAACCACTTCAGTTCAATTCAGTTCAGTCACTCAGTCATGTCTGGCTCTTTGTGACACCATGGACTGCAGCATGACAGCTCTCGCTGTGCATTGCCAACTCCCGGAGTTTACTCAAACTCATGTTCATTGAGTGTGTAGATATCGGTATTTGCTGGCAGATCAAGCTGCCACCAGCAGTCTCTTCACGCTAAAGACTTTTGCTCCAGCTGGTTATTTGTTTGAAGAGGAGGAGTCTTGCACACCCTGTTCAGAAATGTCTTTAAAATATCTTTTACCCAAATTTTAGTTGTTTTATGTAAGACGCTTTTTCATAGTGTCTTATTTGTCAAGCTGACAAAAACTTGCATTATTATATTTTTAATTATTAATCTTGTGTTTTAATGAACTAAGATAGATTTGTTCATCCATAAATTTAGAATAATAGTGTCCAAATACTATGAAACTTATATGCCTTACAGATAAAAAGTATTTGATATATGCTAATTACTACCATTACTAGTATCAATGTTAATATCACACATTATTCATATTTTGTGATACCTACAATTAAAACTCAGCACTTCTCTGATGATACCCAATGTTTCTAAGAGTTATTATTTTGATTGATAAAATGCAATGTAGGTATTTTATATGTATCCTAGTAGGATGTTATGACATATCTTATTACATGCAAAAGCCAAGAAATATTAATGGGATTTCCAAAATATGATTTCTCACAAATTATTACATATCAAATAAAATAGTTTATATGATATAAAGAGAGATTTATATATAGGTACTGGTTTGGAAGAGATCAGAAAAGTTTTGAGTTGGACCAGGGAGGATGAATTCAGTTAGAAAGCAAGAACTGGGTGAGGCATCCATATAGGGGGAAAAGCTGGCTTAAAACTCAACATTGTAAAAACTATGGTCATAACATCCTGTCCCATCACTTCATGGCAAATAGATAGGGAAACAATGGAAACAGTGATAGACTTTATTTTCTTGGGCTCTAAGATCACAGCAGACAGTAACTGCAGTCATGAAATTAAAAGACGCTCCCTTCTTGGAAGAAAAACTATGACAAACCTAGACAGCATATTAATAAGCAGAGACATTACTTTGCTGACAAAGGTCTGTATGGTCAAAGATATGTTTTTTCCAGTAGCCATGTGTAGATATGACAGTTAGACCATAAAGAAGGCTACTATATTCACCAGATGTTACATCTTTAAAATTCCAGTTATTTCAGTCTTTAAAAAATTATCTTAGTGGAAAAGATTCCAGTTCCCTGGAAGATTGTAAAAATCACCTGGAACAGTACTTTTTTCAAAAAGATAAAAGATTTTTGGGAAAATGGAATTATAAAGTTTCCTGAAAAGAGGCAGAAGGTAGTGGAACAAAACAGTGAACAGGTTGTTCAATAAAATTCTTGGTGAAAATGAAAAATGTGTCTTATTTTTACATAAAACTCAAAGGAACTTTTTGGCCAACCCAATATAATATTATGTATACTCTAATATATAACATATAATGATATACATGCAATATATAATATACATAATCTATATTAAACATATATATCACATATAATATATAATATATAATGTACATTATATAAATATAGTATGTATAATATAATATATATTATAAGCATATACAATCCTGTATTAAATGTATTATACATGTGATATTATATATATAGGTATAAGTTCTATACATATAGGCTATGCATAACCTATATTTTTATGGTGTTAAACCCAAACTCATTGATGGTATAAATAAATGATTTTTAATGAGTATCAGTGCATGCTCAGTCACTTCAGTGGTGTCCAACTCTCTGCGACCCCATGCACCACGGCCCGCCAGGCTCCCCTGTCCATGACATTCTCCAGGCAAGAATACAGGAGTGGGTTGCCATTTCCTTCTCCAGTGATAAGAATGAAATGAGTGAAGTGAAATTGCTCAGTCATATCCTACTCTTCACGACCCCATGGACTGCAGCCTACCAGGTTCCTCCATCCATGGGATTTTCCAGGCAAGAATACTGGAGTGGGGTGCCATTTTCTTCTCCAGTGGGTATCAATAAGTATACAGAAATAAGAGCCAAACAGAAGGTTAGTCTTGATGCTCAGCAGCCGTGGGCCTTTATAGGAAATAAATGACTTATGAGCAATCATCAGTTCCACATATGGATAAACACTCACAAAATAACATTTCTACTGTGACTGGAATCTACCAATGATGCACAAAAACCATCAGTCTTTCATATTCATACATATCTATGTATTCATAATTTGTATTCATATTTTATACAAAAGTAAATTGCAAATTTAAACTGTAAACCAAAGAATTGACAATTAATTGGTACTTTCTGTTTGGTAGTCTTTTCTGAGATCTTTGTAAGATAATGCTGCAATGGTTTACTGTCAACATTTGATGAAGCTATTATTATAATTGCTTGCATTAGCAAAGCTAAGAGAGTGATTAAAGAGAACATCTGTTAAACACTTTTATAATTGATAATATCAATATTAAATTATAGGGTTCATAACTTGATCTCCACATATCCTGAAGTACAAAATAAATATGTAAATGCAGAAAAGTGTTAAAACTGTATAACAGTGTCCCAATATAGCCAACCACCAAATGCAAAACACAGGGTCAATGTAATAGGTCATGTTTTCATGCTTTTTAATTCTTCTCATTGGCATTCTACTCTATCTCAGGAGGGATATGAAAACATTCCTGAGACAAAGATTGAAGCCATAAAGCATACAAGGAAAAATCAGCATCTCCCAGAAGATCAGTTTACTACATTACCAAATTTCTTATTCATGAAGTTTGATCTAATTGCCTCAGCAAAGAAGTATATTATGTTTATGGATCCTAATAATGCATGAATGTAATTACATTAGTGATTTTCACATGTTAACAAAATAATGCCTGTCTTTAGCAGTGAAACAGTGTTTGATTTCTTTGAAATGCAACATATTTCATACATAATAAAATTATCATGTCCACTTCATTTGTAATACTATGATAAATGTAAATTATAAATATTTATATATATAAAATGTCTTCATCTTAAACACAAGGTTTCAATGTATATAGGTGAATTATAGTTCATGTAGTTTACTATCAACAAAATTCCTGTTCCCAAATAGTTTCCTAGGCTACTATCTTTGTTTTGAGTTCAATTGCATCAGCCCTGTCCAACTCTTTGCGACCCTATGGATTGGAAACTGCCAGGCTCCTCTGTCCATGGGATTCTCCAGGCAAGAGAATACTAGAGTGGGTTGCCACACCCTTCTCCAGGGGATCCACCTGACCCAGAGACTGAACCAGAGAGTCTCTTGCACTGTAGACAGATTCTTTACTGCTGAACTACCAGGAAATAGTCTTTCTCTACTGTGTTAGGCCTTTAAATTTTCCTGTCTTTCTGTTCTATGACCAGGCACAGAAATTAACCAAAAATGAATATAGTGTATTGTCAGTCAACTAAATTGGAAAATACCAATCGTTCCAAAATAGTCTTTCAGATTACTACTTCTACTAGTTGTGGTATAATGCCATTTTCTTAAAAATAGTTCTTGTTCAGTCACTGAGTCAAGTCTGACTCTTTGAGAACCCATGGGCTGAGGCAAATGAGGTTTCCCTGTCCTTCACCATCTCCTGGAGTTTGCCTAAATTCATATCCATTGTGTCGATGATGCCATCCAACCATCTCATCCTCTGTCACCCCTTCCTCCTCTTGCCCTCAATCTTTCTCAGCATCAGGATCTTTTCCAATGAGTCAGCTCATTGCATCAAGTGGCCAAAGTATTGGAGCTTCAATTCTGCCCTTCCAACGAATACTCTGGAGTGATTTCCCTCAGGAATGACTGCTTTGATCTCCTTGCTGCCGAAAGGATTCTCAAGAGTCTTCTACAGTACCACAGTTCAAAATCATCAATTCTTTGGCTCTTAGCCTTCTTTATGATCCAACACTCACATCCATACATGACTACTGGAAAAAACATAGCTCTGACTATACATACCTTTATTGGCAAAGTGATGTCTCTGCTTTTTAATATGCTGTCTAGGTTTATCACAACATTTCTCTCAAGGAGGGAGCATCTTTTAATTTCATGGCTGCAGTCATCATCCACAGTGATTTTGGAGCCCAAGAAAATAAAGTCAGTCACTGTTTGCATTGTTTCCCCATCTATTTGCCATGAAGTGATGGGATTGGATGCCATGATCTTAGTTTTTTTAATGTTGAATTTTAAGCCAGCTTTTTTGCTCTCCTTTTTCACTCTCACTAAGCGTCTCTTTGAATCAGTTCTAATGAGATGGATGAAACTGGAGCCCATTATACACGGTGAAGTAAGCCAGAAAGATAAAGACCAATACAGTATACTAACGCATATATATGGAATTTAAAAAGATGGTAACGATAACCCAATATGCAAAACAGAAAAGAGACACAGATGTACAGAACAGACTTTGGGACTCTGTGGGAGAAGGCGAGGGTGGGATATTCTGAGAGAATAGCATTGAAACAAGTATACTATCAAGGGTGGAACAGATCACCAGCCCAGGTTGGATGCATGAGACAAGTGCTCAGGGCTGGTGCACTGGGCAGACCCAGAGGGATGGGATAGGGAGGGAGGTGGGAGGGGGGATCAGGATGGGGAACACATGTAAATCCATGGCTGATTCATGTCAATGTATGGCAAAAACCACTAGAATATTGTAAAGTAATTAGCCTCCAACTAATAAAAATAAATGAAGATATATATATATATATATATATATATATATATATATATATATATATATATAAAAAAGAGTCTCTTTAGTTCCTCTTTGTTTTCTGCCATTAGGGTGGCAGAAACATCTGCATATCTGAGGTTATTGAAATTTCTCCTGGCAATCTTCATTCCAGCTTGTGCTTCATCCAACCCAGTATTTCACATGATGTATTCTGCACTGTGGTGCTGGAGAAGAAGCTTGAGGGTCCCTTGGACTGCAAGTAGATCAAAGTAGTCAATCTTGAAATCAATCCTAAATGCTCATTGGAAGGACTGATGTTGAAGCTCCAATACTTTGGCCACCTGATGCAAACAACCAACTCATTGGAAAGGACACTGATGCTGGGAAAGGTTGAAGGTAGGAGAAGATGGCAACAGAAGATGAGATGGTTGGATGGCACCACAGACGCAATGGAGATGAACTTGGGCAAACTCCGGGAGATGGTGAGGGACAGGGAAGCCTGGCATGTTGCAGTCCATGGGATCACGAAGAGTAGGACATGACTTGGTGACTGAACAACTCTACATACAAGTTAAGCAGGGTGAAAATATACAGCCTTGGTGGGCTTTTTTTTTTTTTCTTCAAATTTTGAGCCAATCGTTGGTTCCATGTCAGTTCATACTGTTACTTCTTGACCTGCATGCAGGTTTCTCAGGAGGCAGGTAAGGTGTTTTGGTATTCCCATCTCTTTAAGAATGTTACAGTTTGTTGTGATCCACACAGTTAAAGGCTTTAGCATAGTCAATGAAGCAGAAGTAGATGTATTTCTGGAATTCCCTTGCTTTTTCCATGATCCAAAGGATTATGCAATTGATCTCTGGTTCCTCTGCCTTTTTTAAATCTAGCTGGTATATCTGGAAGTTCTTGGTTCATGCACTCTTGAAGCCTAGCTTGAAGGATTTTGAGCATTTCCTTGCTAGCATGTGAAATGAGTGCAATTGTGTGGTCGTTTGAACATTCTTTAACATTGCCTTTCTTTGGGACTGGAATAAAAACTGACATTTTCAGGTCCTGTGGTTACTGCTGAGTTTTCCAAATTTTCTGGCATATTGAATGCAGCATTTTAACAGCATCATCTTTTAGGATTTGAAATACTTCAAATCAAAAGTCATTTGACCTCTCTCCTCCTATTTTAAAAGTTTCATTAATTTTCTTGGCTACTGGGAAATAATCAATTGAAGCTCAAGATGTCAGGATTTGCTGACTTTTCATCCAAACTATTGAAGAACTGATTTATGATGTCCTTCCATGGTTGCCTTTTTTTATAATTTTATTTAAGAAAAATTCCTTTATACTGCTTAGTAACAAAAATATGAGATTTTAAGATATGAGTAAGTTAAACAACCTCCCCCCACCACCAGATTTACTGAAATATCCCTCCAGCAAGTCTTTCATTTTCACACTCACTTTTTGGTTGACCTCTTCCCACCTCTTGAATCTGCATTTGCCTTAGTAGGATCAAATTTTCTATATTTTGCAAAAGTAATAACCTCAGTACTCAAAAAAGAGTCCAAGAACCTGTTTCTAAAGGGATACACTGAGAAAGAGTTTTATTAAGAAAATTCACATGTGCAGTGAAAGTTAACCTCCAACTGTGACCCAGAGGTTATGGATTGTGTTACCATGTACAACAGAAGCTGAGTCATCTGTCACTGTGTTAGCCTTCTCTGTTTACCCAGAGGTTTGTGTTGCTGCATCTAGAGACTTTAATCTCTCTGTGTTAAGAATGATATCCACTACCTTTTAACAGATAAATTAGCATTCCTTCAGAACATCTTAGGAAAACACGACTAAATGCTCTGGGATTATTAAGCAAGATGAAAGCCTATTAGATACATGGGCATCTATGAACTAACTCAGTAATACAACATTCAGAATGTACTTCTCTCTCTCTCTCTCTTTTTATTTCCCCCCAGCAGTTTGGAAGTTAAACACTATAACAGTGCTCTTAAATTAGGACTGCGAGTCACAAATTATCAATATATTTATCATGAACTGATGAAAGTTTTTCTAAGACACTATGATTATAGTAAGTTTAATGATATTAAAGATACTATGTCTCCCTGTTTAAAGTAATTTTTAAAGTGATAATTGTCAGGGAATGTTTGACGAGAGGATTCCTACGTGCTGTCTCTTATGAGTCCTTTGTCCCTCTTCAAGCGGAACAGCACGCTGCTCCCAGGGACTGAGGTCATTGTGTGAGGCAGGCTTGGGTCTCCTTTAGTAAACATTCTCTTTAGGACAAAACTGCTTAGTCTCCTTCCCCTTTCTTGAGATATGGATGGTCTCCTGAGCTTGTGACTAACATTACCCTTTGTTCCCTTGGTAACAGTTGCTGTATGTGTGGTTTTCTGATCTCTGTCATTCCCGAAAGAAGTTTCTTGTACCACAGCCTATATATACTCATAGAAAAATCATTAAAGCACCTTTGCTCCATCAAAGCTTAGGTCCCCGGGTCTTTTTTTGTCTCTGTCTCTCTTTATCTCTTTTACTTTCTTATCGTCGACTCAGTACCACAAGGTTCCGGTCCATTAAAGGACCCCAACAGATAATGGTTATAAACCACCAATGGAACTCCCCTTTGTATTTATTTATTTATTTTTCCATTTATATTTATTAGTTGCAGGCTAATTACTTTACAATATTGTAGTGGGTTTTGCCATACATTGACATGAATCAGCCATGGATTTACATGTATTCCCCATCCCGATCCCCCCTCCTGCCTCCCTCTCCATCCCATCCCTCTGGGTCTTCCCAGTGCACCAGCCCTGAGCACTTGTCTCATGCATCCAACCTGGGCTGGTGATCTGTTTCACCATAGATAGTATACTTGTTTCGATGCTATTCTCTCAGAACATCCTACCCTCACCTTCTCCCACAGAGTCCAAAAGTCTGTTCTGTACATCTGTGTCTCTTTTTCTGTTTTGCATATAGGGTTATCGTTACCATCTTTTAAAATTCCATATATGTATGTGTTAGTATACTGTATTGGTCTTTATCTTTCTGGCTTACTTCACTCTGTATAATGGGCTCCAGTTTCATCCATCTCATTAGAACTGATTCAAATGAATTCTTTTTAATGGCTGAGTAATATTCCATGGTGTATATGTATCCATTCATCTGCTGATGGGCATCTAGGTTGCTTCCATGTCCTGGCTATTATAAACAGTGCTGCGATGAACATTGGGGTGCACGTGTCTCTTTCAGATCTGGTTTCCTCAGTGTGTATGCCTAGCAGTGGGATTGCTGGGTCATATGGCAGTTCTATTTCCAGTTTTTTAAGAAATCTCCACACTGTTCTCCATAGTGGCTGTACTAGTTTGCATTCCCACCAACGGTGTAGGAGGGTTCCCTTTTCTCCACACCCTCTCCAGCATTTATTGCTTGTAGACTTTTAGATAGCAACCATTCTGACTGGCGTGTAATGGTACCTCATTGAGGTTTCGATTTGCATTTCTCTGATAATGAGTGATGTTGAGCATCTTTTCATGTGTTTGTTAGCCATCTGTATGTCTTCTTTGAAGAAATGTCTGTTTAGTTCTTTGGCCCATTTTTTGATTGGGTCATTTATTTTTCTGGAATTGAGCTGCAGGAGTTGCTTGTATATTTTTGAAATTAATCCTTTGTCTTTTGCTTCGTTCGCTATTATTTTCTCCCATTCTGAAGGCTGTCTTTTCACCTTACTTATAGTTTCCTTTGTTGTGCAAAAGCTTTTAAGTTTAATTAGGTCTGATTTGTTTATTTTTGCTTTTATTTCCAATATTCTGGGAGGTGGGTCATAGAGGATCTTGCTGTGATTTATGTCGGAGAGTGTTTTGCCTATGTTCTCCTCTAGGAGTTTCATAGTTTCTGGTCTTACATTAGATCTGTAATCCATTGTGGGCTTATTTTTCTGTATGGTGTTAGAATGTGTTCTAGTTTCATTCTTTTACAAGTGGTTGACCAGTTTTCCCAGCACCACTTGTTAAAGAGGTTGTCTTTTTTCCATTGTATATTCTTGCCTCCTTTGTCAAAGATAAGGTGTCCATAGGTTTGTGTTGATTTTATATCCTGCAACTTTACTATATTCATTGATTAGCTCTAGCAATTTTCTGGTAGAGTATTTAGGGTTTTCTATGTAGAGGATCATGTCGTCTGCAAACAGTGAGAGTTTCACTTCTTCTTTTCCTATCTGGATTCCTTTTATTTCTTTTTCTGCTCTGATTGCTGTGGCCAAAACTTCCAAAACTATGTTGAATAGTAGTGGTGAGAGTGGGCACCCTTGTCTTATTCCTGATTTTAGGGGAAATGCTTTCAATTTTTCACCATTGAGGGTAATGCTTGCTGTGGGTTTGTCATATATAGCTTTTATTATGTTGAGGTATGTCCCTTCTATGCCTGCTTTCTGGAGAGTTTCTATCATAAATGGATGTTGAATTTTTTCAAAGGCTTTTTTTGCATCTATTGAGATAATCATATGGCTTTTATCTTTCAATTTGTTGATGTGGTGTATTACATTGATTGATTTGTGGCTATTAAAGAATCCTTGCATTCCTGGGATAAAACCCAGTTGGTCATGATGTATGATTTTTTTAATATGTTGTTGGATTCTGTTTGCTAGAATTTTGTTAAGGATTTTTGCATCTGTGTTCATCAGTGATATTGACCTGTAGTTTTCTTTTCTTGTGACATCTTTGTCTGGTTTTGGAATTAGGGTGATGGTGGCCTCATAGAATGAGTTTGGCAGTTTACCTTCTTCTGCAATTTTCTGGAAGAGTTTGAGTAAGATAGGTGTTAGCTCTTTTCTAAATTTTTGGTAGAATTTAGCTGTGAAGCCATCTGGTCCTGGGCTTTTGTTTGCTGGAAGATTTCTGATTACAGTTTCGATTTCTGTGCTTGTGATGGGTCTGTTAAGATCTTCTATTTCTTCCTGGTTCTACTGTTCCTTTCTTTCTTCTTTCCTTTCTTCTTTCCTTCTTTCCTTCTTCCCTCCTCCCCTTCCCGCTCCTCTTCTTCTACCTCATCCCTTTCTTTCTCTTCTTCATCATCTTCTTCCTCTTATATTTCCTATTTCTTTTCCATTTTTCTTTTAATTCTACTAACATCATGACAAAATTAATTTTGTAATGGAATCAGCACAGGAGTGATATTACCAAAATACCCATTCCCCTCCCCAATATAATTATAAAATTATGATAGACATCACAAACTTGAAAATTGTGAAATGAGGGCCTGTGATTCCTGTGCTAAAATGTAAAGATGAGTTATCAATATTTTTGAAAAATATAGAGATTTCTCAGAGTTGCTTTTAATATTAAGTAAGCTATAACAGGGGATAAAGTATTTCCAGAAAACTGGAAAGGATAATACTATTTTACCTCAGTAGGAAGAGGGCTGGGGGAAAATCAGATGGTTCTGCAGTGGAATCTCAGTGGATCTGTCAGCTGGTTAATTACTGCCACATTGGAGAATAGGAAGAACAGGAGAGTGTGAGAACCAAAGAACTTTAGCTGAAAGATATTTCTTGGCTTTGGGAAACATGGTATGAAATATCTGTACCATGAAATCCAATTAATCCCACATATTTATAGTAATTCCTAGTAAAAGGTGTGTTAATTTATTACTTTAAATCTGAAACAATCAAGAACCTGTCAACTGCTAAATGCAAGAAACCATCTGTAAGGTATGAGGTTAGGATTGAAATACTAAGTATATTTTAAAGGTCTCTTCATAAGAAATTTGTAACTAGGTATGGTGATAGATGTTAACTAAATTTATTGTGGTGATCATTTTTCAGTATATACAAGTATCTAATCTTATGTTGTAAACTGTATGTTGTATACCAATTATATCTCAAAAAATCAAATTTTCTCACTTCTCATAATTCTCATGATATTCACATAGTATTATAGTGAAATAACCACTATTACCAAATCTTTTTTTCCTCAAAAAGAAAATTTAGTATAAAATATTTACAAAATAAGAGGCCTGTTAAAAGAAAATTTTCAAAAATACATAAATCATAATTATCACACACATAAAAATAAACATGCTAATCTTTTAACTTAAGTCAGCAATGACTAAACTAGTAATGTGTAACAACTGATTCAAAGGAGAACCCAAACAATAGGCATTACTAATCTAGAATATTAAAATGAATGGGCAAATGTTCACAGTTGAGGATGGAAGTCAATTTTTTCTCTGCTGTACAGAATTGCATGTCTTCAGGAAAGAATTATTTTGCATTGCTAGTAGCTGTCTAAAACTTAAAAAAAAATAGTTTTAAAATAACTCCCATATAAACAGAAACAGATAATGCACCAAACAATGCATAATTTTCCAATGAAACAGAATTTTTCCTTATACTCTAATGCTTTTGTCAGTACAGTTGTTTCATAATATGTGATAAATAAGTAGATTAATGAGAAAAATTATGAGTAGAAGCATAAAGGAATGAATTAATGAAGTAATAAAAGTTAAATGAACTAATAAGAGTCTCTGGAAAGTGTCCATATATTTTTCTGTTAGCCAATCATCTGATTTCACTCTTTTGCTTCCATTTCATGTTTGTTCTCAATCTTTTTTTATTTCCCAATCATATGTTTTCTTCCTGTACTTCTTTATAACAACTATTTTTATTCCTGAATGATTCGATGGCTGAGGGTAAAATTATGAAATCACCTAAAACTTCAAAATATATACAGTAAAAATGAAAACTTAAAGGAGATATTGTTCCCACATTCTTTTTTCCTTATGCTATTTTTTCTTTTTTATTTGCATTTATCATTCATTCATTTTCTTTGGCTACACTGGGTCTTAGTATGGCATGTGGGATTTTTACTGCATCATGCAGCAATCGAGCTTAGTTGTTTGGCAGCATATGAAATTTTAGTTTCCCAACCATTGGTCAAATTCATGTCCCCTGTGTTTCAAGGTGCATTCCTAACCACTGGACCACCAGGGAACTCTCAGTTTTTCTTTTTTAATTAAACATATTTTCTGCTCTCTAAATAATTTTAAAATTCTCTTTTTACTATTGAAACGCTAGGTCAGGAAACCTAAGTTTAAAATAACTTAATGTTAGAATGAAGAGTAACAAGCTAAAAGTATTAAAGGAACAGTCAAAGAAATCTGGATCCCTGTATTACTTATCTATAGATTTAATTTATATGAAATAGAAACAATGGGCATTTTAGATTGACATGTATATGTTGCTATATTTAAAATAGGTAACCAAAGATGGTAGAGGAGTAAGTGGAAGTTGAGTACACCTCTCTCCATGGATGCATCAGGACTAGAACTTCCAATGCAGAAGATCTTATGGAATACCACCTGAGAGCTGGCAGGAGTCCCTGACCTCCAGAAAGTAATATATAAATCCATGAAAAAGTTGGTAAGATAAAGGAAGCAAAGGAAAAGAGGAGGAGAGTGAGTGAGAATGGACCTGCACCCAGGGGTGGAGGAGCTGAAGCAGGGGTGAAAGCCTCACATCCGGGCAATCAATCAGGACAAAAAGGAAGCAATTGAGGCTGTCCAAGAGTGAAGCAGCAGGTCTGTGACAGTCTGAAGGAATGAGAACCATGCAATCTGTGCTGTGGCCCTGTGTACCCCAGATAGGTTCACCAAAATGTGCAGTGACTGGGAGCTGGACAGGGACAGGAGAGCAATTCCAAGCTAAAGACTGCAGTTGGCTGCAAGGAGGTGGTACAAGGGAACAGGAGGGAGGAGAGTATGGTGGGGAATGCCTTTGGAGGAAAGAAAGGCAGCCGTGGAGGCAGGGTGCTACTGCTGAGTCATACACAGGAGGTGGAACCATCTCTGTAGACTTTCTCTCCCCATACACCAGCATCAGCAACTGACCAATAGAGAAAACCCCAGAGAAGGTGGTCCTTTAAGTGCATGATGCACTAAGCAACAGAGAAGGACTAGTCAGGCAAGCCCTTTGAACACCAGCTGCCAGAGGCTAGAAAAAGATTCTAATAGTGTCCTATCTCCTGCACCCATGACTGATGTCTTTCCTGCATACCTGACACCACCAGGCTCCCCACAATCCAAGCAGCCACACCACATCCACACTCGATCTTCACTGGAAGAGAGCTGTCAGAGGCTATAAAGAGTCCTAATAATACCATATTTCCTGTGCCCAATGTCCCTGGTTTCCCTGTCCACCTCATGTCACCAGGGTCTATGTGATTCATGCCACCTCCATGCACGTTCTCACCGTGGCAGACCCAAGACCTCCAAGGCAACCTCAGGAGCAAACTCCTGTGGATGACCCACACACAGGTGGGGGAAAAACTGCAGTTGAGTTCCATGGATGGAGTGTATAAGGAAGAAAATTTAAAGCCTTTCCACCAGCTGCACAAGCTGGAGATTAAATCAACATGACCAACTAGGTAGACTCTGTGTCTATGGAATATATAAAAGGATAATGATATAATAATAAAAAGAAAATGCCCTTGTTTTGGCAGCTGTGGACTTTGGAGGCAAGTGCACTCGGGAGTGGGGCCAGGTGAGTGTCTGAACTGTCCCCACAGGAGGTCCAGAGACCAGTATTGGACGGACTCTGAAGGAGGCAGAGGTGTGCTGTGGCTCACAGTGGAGGAAAGAATGCTGACAAGTGATACCTGAGAAAAAAATATATTATTATTCTTATATTTGATTCATTCTTGTATTTGGTTCTGGATTTTTTTGTCTTTTTCTCTCTGCTACTGTAGTTATTGTTTCATTATTACTATTTTTTTTATTATTACTATCTTATTATCTCTATTTAAGCTTTTGAAATCTTTCTCTTTTTTAATCACACTTTTTATTTCCTTTATATACTTCTACACTTTCATTGGCTTTATGCAGTTCTGTGCTTGTTTTCTTTTTTGCTGTTATTTTTGCTGTAGTTATTCTTTCATATACAAAAATCTTTTATACACTTCTATTTACCTTTCTTTTCTATTTTTTCTTTCTTTCTTCTCACCATGTTTGCTAGTTTGTTTTGTTTTATTTGCTTGATTCTTCAGTTGGCAATCTGTTTTGGTCTTGTTTTCTGTTTTGTGTGTGTGTGTTCTTTGTTTTTGTTTCTATTTGTCTGAGTTTTGCATTTACCATTTATCTGGGGCTTGCTTTTTGTTTCTTGGGGTTTTTTGTTTGTTTGTTTATGTGTTTGTTCAAATCTCCTTTGTTACCATAATGAACAATTTGTGGGAAGTTGGTTCCCTGATCATAAATCTGGCCTGAACCTCTGGAGTGGGAGCGCTGAGTCCAGGACACTAGACAGCTAGAGGATTCCTGACCCAAAGGAATGTTAATTAGCGAGAATTCCCATGAAGGCCTCCACCTGTATCCAAGACCAAGCTTCAACCAGCTGCTGGCAGCAGCCTGTGCAGACCTCACCCAAACAATAAGCAAGGCAAAAGCACAACCTAACCACCAGCAGATAGCCTTCTCACAGACACCCCAAAGCATACTATCTCACATAACCCTACCTATCAGAGGAAAAACACTTACCTCTTCTCTGAAGAATACAGGTACAGGTCCCTCCTGACAAGAAGCCTACACAAGCCACTGGACCAAACTTGCCCACAAAGAGAAGAGAGCAAAAGCAAGAGGAACTACAACCCTACAATCACAATACTTTAGATGAAATTAAAAGTCAGAGAAATATTGTTCAAATGAAGAACAAAGGTAAATAATAACAAGACCAAATAAATGAAGAAAAAATAGGCAAACTACCTGAAAAAGAATTTAGGGTAATGATAGTAAAGATGATCAAAAATCTCAAAAACAGAATGGAGAAAATGCAACAATCATTTAACACATTTAACAAAGACCTAGAAGAAATGAAGAAGAAACAAACAGTGAGGAACTGTACAATTAGAAATATTATGATATTGATTCTGATAGGGAATCAATATCAGAATAACTGAGGCAGAAGAATAGATAAGTGAGCTGGAAGATAGAATGGTGGAAATAACTGCTGGAGAGCAGACTAAAGAAAAAGAATGAAAAGACTGAGTAGAGTCTCAGAGACTTCTGGGACAATATTATATGCACCAACCTTCAAGTTATAGGCATCTCAGAAGAAGAGAAAATAAAGAGAAAAAAATTGAAGAGATTATAGTTGAAAACATTTCTAACATGGGAAAGAAAAGAGTTGATCAAGTCCAAGAAGCACAGAAAGTCCCACACAGGATAAAGCAAGAAGAAATGTGATGAGACACATAACAATAAAACTAACAAAAATTAAACACAATGAAAAAAATTAAAAGATGCTACAGAAAGGCAATAGGTAACATACAAGGGAAACCCCATGTGGTCAACCACAGCTGTTTCAGCAGAAACATTGCAGGCCAAAAGATAATGGCAGGGTATATTTAAAGTAGTGAAAGGGAAAAAACCACCACCAAGATTATACAGCAAAAATTTCAATCAAAATTTATGGAAAGATTTAAAGCTTTACAGACAAGCAGAAGTTAAGAGAAGTTAGCACTGCCAAGCCAGCTTTACAAAAATGCTAAAGGGACACATATAGCCATGAAACACAAGAGAAAGAAAAGACATTCAAAAACAAACCTAAAACAATTAAGAAAATACCAATAGGAATATATATATACATGTGTGTGTGTGTATATAATATACACATATACATATATATATGTATGTGTGTGTGTATATATAATTATTTAAATGTAAATGGATTAAACCCTCCAACCAAAATACACAGACTGGCTGAATTATACAAAAACAAGACCTGTGTATATACTGTTTAAAAGTGACCCAGTTCAGACCTAGAGACATACAGAATGAAAATGAGAAGATGGAAAAAGATATTCTATGCAAATGAAAATTTTAAAAAAAGTCAAAGTAGCAATTCTCATATCAGAACAAATATACCTTAAAATAAGGAATATTGCATGATATAAGGAAGGACACTGCATAACGACCAAGAGATCAATCTGAGAAGAAGATAAAACAATTGTAAACACTTATGAACCCAACAATGGAGCATCTCAATACATAAGGCAAGCACTAGCAAACATGACAGGGGAACATGACAGCAACACAGTAATAATACAGGATTTTAATATCCCACTTCTTGACAGATCATCAAAACAGAAAATTAATATGGAAACACAAGCCTTAAATAACACTTTAGATCAGATGAACCTAAATAATATCTTCAAGACATTCCACATTCTAAATAACTGACAGTTTACTGAAGAAATCAAAGAGGGGATCAAAAAATACCTAGAAACAGATAATGAAATATGATGTCTCAAAACATATGGGAAAGAGACCATAAAGATCAGAGAAGAAATGAAGAAGGAATGAAGGAAACAATATCAAAGATCTATAGGACTAAAAGTTGGTTCTTTAAGAAGATAAATGAAATTGAAAAACCATTGACCAGAGTCATCAGGGAAAAAAGGAAGAAGGCCAAAATAACAAATTAAAAAATAAAATGAAAAAGGAGAGGCTACAATGGACAATGCAGAAATACAAAGGACCATAAGAGAATATTTTAAGCATATGCCAACAAAATGGACAACTTGAAAGAAATGGAAGATTCTATTTAAGAAGTTCAATCTTCCAAGACTGAACCAGGAAAAAATAGAAATTGTGAATAAGCCAATAACAAGTACTGAAATGGAAATTGTGATTTAAAAAAATCTTCCCATAAAACAAAGTCCAGGGCCAGATAGTTTCACAGGTGAATTCTATCAAATTCTAAGAAAAGAGCTAATGCTTATCCTTCTCAAACTCTTCCAAAAAATTGCAGAGAAAGGAACACTTCCAAAGTTTCTATGAGGCCACCATCACTCTGATAGCAAAACTAGACAAAGACATTACAAAAAAAGAAAATCAGAGGCTAAAATCCCTGATGAACATAGATGCAAAAATCCTCAACAAAATTCTAGCAAGCAAATCCAACAACACATTAAAGAATCATACACCATGATCAAGTCAAAGTTTTCAAAAGGGTGCAAGGATTCTTCAATATACACAAATCAAACACTATGATACACCATATTAACAAATTAAAAGATAAAATCATATGATAATTTTAATAGGTGTTAAAAAAGCTTTCACAAGATCCAACACCTATTTATGATAAAAATAAAGCTCTTCATAAAAGAGGCATAGACAGAAACTACCTCAACCTAATAAAGGCCTTATATGATAAGTCCACATCAAAAATTCTTAACTTGAAAAACTGAAAGCATTCCTTTAAGGTCAGGAATAGGAGAAGGGTGCCCACACTCGCCACTATTATTCAACCTAGTTTTGGAAGTCTTAGCCATGGCAATCACAGAAGAACAAGAAATAAAAGGAATCCAGATCAGAAAAGAAGTGAATTTCTCACTGCAGACAACATAGTATTACACATAGAAAATCCTAAAGACACCATAAGAAAATTACTAGAGCTAATCTGTATTGAGTAAACCGGCAGGATACAAAATCAAAACACAGAAAGTCCTTGCATTTCTATACACTAACAACAAAAATTAGAGAAACTGAGGAATTAATCCCATTTACCATTGCAAAAAAAAAAAAAAAAAAGATTAAATACCAAGGAGTAAACCTACTTATGGAGACAAAAGAGCATATCTGACAAACTATAAGACACTGGTGAAAGAAATCAAAGACAGCATAAACAGATGGAGAGATATACCATGTTCTTGGATTGGAAGAATCAATATTGTGAAAATGACTATACTACCCAAAGCAATTCACAGATTCAGTGAAATCCCTATTAAATTCCCAATGACATTTTTCACAGAAATAGAAAAAAGCTTCACAATTCATATGTAAACACAAAAAATCCCAAATAGCCATTGTAATCATGAGAAAGAAAAATGAACCCAGAGGAATCAACCTTCCTGATTTCAGACTATACTATAAAGCTACAGTCATCAAAACAGTATGGTATTGGAACAAAAATAGAAATGTAAAGTAATGGAACAAAACAGAAAGCCCAGAGACAAACCCATGCACCTATGGGCACATAATATTTGACAAAGGAGGCAAAACTATACAATGGAGAAAAGATAGACTCTTCAGTAAGTGGTACTGTGAAAACTGGACAGCTATGTGTAAAAGAATGAAATTATAAAACTCCTTAACATCATACACAAACATAAACTCAAAGTGGATTAAAGATATAAATGTAAGACCAGAAAATATAAAACTCAAAAAGACAAGCCTCAGTATAAGAGAAAATGTTTACAAGCCCAGCTACTAATAAGTGGTTAACAAGGAAATATAAACAATACATACAGCTAAATCTCAGATAAACAAACAACCCAATCAAAAAATAGGCAGACCTAAATGCAAAGATGGACTCAATAAAGGACACAAATGGTATGGACCTAACAGAAGCAGAAGATATTAAGAAGAGGTAGCAAGAATACACAGAAGAACTGTACAAAATAATCTTCACAACTGATAATCACCATGGTGTGGTCACTCACCTAGAGCCACACATCCTGGAATGTGAAATCAAGTGGGCCTTAGAAAGCATCATTATGAACAAAGCTAGTGGAGGTGATGGAATTCCAGTTGAGCTATTTCAAATCCTGAAAGATGACGCTATGAAAGTGCTGCACTCAATATACCAGCAAATTTGGAAAACTCATCAGTGGCCACAGGACTGGAAAAGGTCAGTTTTCACTCCAATCCCAAAGAAAGGCAATGCCAAAGAATGCTCGAACTACCCTACAACTGCACTCATCTCACACGCTAGTGAAGCAATTCTCAAAATTCTCCAAGCCAGGCTTCAGCAATCCGTGAACTGTGAACTTCCAAATGTTCAAGCTGGTTTTAGAAAAGGCAGAGGAACCAGAGATCAAATTGCCAACATCTGCTAGATCATCAAAAAAGCAAGAGAGTTCCAGAAAAACATCTATTTCTGCTTTATTGACTATTCAAAAGCCTTTGACTGTATGGATCACAATAAAATGTGGAAAATTCTGAAAGAGATGGGAATACCAGACCATCTGACCTGCCTCTTGAGAAACCTGTATGCAGGTCAGGAAGCAACAGTGAGAACTGGATACGGAACAACAGACTGGTTCCAAATAGGAAAAGGAGTTCATCAAGGCTGTATATTGTCACCCTGCTTATTTAACTTCTATGCAGAGTACATCATGAGAAACGCTGGGCTGGAAGAAGCAAGAGCTAGAACTAAGATTGCTGGGAGAAAGATCAATAACCTCAGATATGCAGATGACACCACCCTTATGGCAGAGAGTGAAGAGGAACTAAAAAGCCTCTTGATGAAAGTGAAAGAGGAGAGTGAAAAAATTGGCTTAAAGCTCAACATTCGGAAAACTAAGATCATGGCATCTGGTCCCATCACCTCATGGGAAATAGATGGAGAGACAGTGGAAACAGTGTCAGAATTTATTTTGGGGGGCTCCAAAATCACTGCAGATGGTGATTGCAGCCATGAAATTAAAGCACGCTTACTCCTTGGAAGGAAAGTTATGACCAACCTAGATAGCATATTAAAAAGCAGAGACATTACTTTGCCAACAAAGGTCCGTCTGGTCAAGGCTATGGTATTTCCAGTGGTCATTTATGGATGTGAGAGTTGAACGGTGAAGAAAGCTGAGTGCTGAAAAATTGATGCTTTTGAACTGTGGTGTTGGAGAAGACTCTAGAGTCTCTTGGACTGCAAGGAGATCCAGCCAGTCCATCCTAAAGGAGATCAGTCCTGGGTGTTTATTGTAAGGACTGATGCTGAAGCTGAAACTCCAATACTTTGGCCACCTCATGCGAAGAGTTGACTCATTGGAAAAGACCCTAATGCTGGGAAGGATTGGGGGCAGGAGGAGAAGGGGACGACAGAGGATGAGATGGGTGGATGGCATCACCATTTTGATGGACATGGGTTTGGGTGCACACGAGGAGTTGGTGATGGACAGGGAGGCCTGAGTGCTGCGATTCATGAGCTCGCAAAGAGTCAGACATGACTGAGCAACTGAACTGACCTGAAACAGAAATTTCTCCAAGGAATATATACAGGTGTTCAACATCACTTATTATTGGGGAAATGCACATAAAAATTACAGTGAAATATCACCTCACATTGGTCAGACTGGCCATCATCAAAATATCTACAAACCTTAAATGCTAGAGAGGATGTGGAGGAAAGGGAATTCTCTTGCACAGTTGGTGGGAATGTAAATTGATACAGCTTCTGTGGAGAACAATACAGAGATTTCTTTAAAAACTTGGAATAAAACTACCATATGACAGAGTAATACCACTACTGGGCATATACCCTGAGAAAACTGCACTTCTAAAAGACATGTACCCCAAGTTCATTGCAGCACTATCTGCAATAGCCAGGACATAGAAACATCCTAAATGTCCATCGGCAGGTAAGTGGATAAAGAAGTTGTGGTACATATATAACGTGGGGTGTTAATCTACTATAAAAGTGAATGAATTTGAATTAGTTCTAGTGAGGTGGATGAACCTAGAAGCTATTATACAGAGGGAAGTAAGTTAGAAAGAGAGAAACAAATATCATATATTAATGCATATATATGGAATCCCCAAAAAATGGTACTGCTGAACTTATCTGCAGGGCAGTTATAGAGACACAGACATAGAGAACAGACTTATGGACACATTCCAGGAAGGAGAGGGTGGGACACATTGAGAGAGTAGCATTGAAAAATATACATTAGTGTATGTGAAATAGATATCCTGTGGGAATTTGATGTATGATGCACGGAGCTCAACCCAGTAGTCTGTGACAACCTAGAGGGAATGGAAGGTAAAACGGAGGTTCAAGAGGGAGGGAGGGAGGGAGAGAATATGTGTGTACTTATGGCTGATTCATACTGAAATATGGCAGAAAGCCACAAACACTGTAAACCAATTATCCTTCGGTTAAAAATAAATAAATTAAATAATAATTTAATATTAAAATAGCAAATCAAATTTGAATTAATTTAAAAGCTTCTGTTGGCTTTCTAAAAAATATAAATGGAAGTGTGGGAGAGAATTGCTATTAATGAAAGAAAAACAAAGACTATAAATAGATGTCAATGTTTACTTTGATTTTCTAAGAGGTATAGCATGATGATTTATGTACACACACGCACTGTGCTGTAATTACCAAGTCTAAGTTAATTAACACATCAAACACGTCATATATTTACCATTTTATTTTGTGTTGAGGAACTTTAAGGTCCATCCCCTTTGCTAATTTCAGATATAAAATCCAGTATTATTAATAAGAATCATCTGCTGTACTTTCGTTGTTGTTAAGTCATGTCTAATTCTTTGAGACCTTATGGACTGTAGCAAGCTGGGCTTCTCTATCCTCAACTATCTCCCTGAGTTTGCTCAAATTCATGCCCACTGAGTTGTAATGCTATCTAATCATCTCATCTTCTACTATCCCTTCTTCTTTTCCTACAGTTTTATCCAGCTTCAGAGTTTTTCAAATGAGTCAGCTCTTCATATCAGGTGGCCAAAATATCAAAGCTTAAGTTTCATAAATAGTCTTTCCAATGAATATTCAGGGTTGATTTCCTTTAAGATTGACTGGTTTGATCTCCTTGTGATCCAAGAAACTCTCGAGAGTCTTCTCCAGCACCACAACTTGAAAGCATCAGTTCTTTAGCCTTCTTTATGATCAAATTCTCATATTCATACATTACTAATGGAAAGACCATAGCTCTGACTATATGGACCTGTGTAGACAAAGTGATATCTCTGCTTCTTAATATGCTGTCTAGATTTCTCATAGCCTTCCTCTCAAGGATCAAGCATGTTTTAATTTCATGGCTGCAGTCACTGTCTGAAGTGATTTTGGAGCCCAAGCAGAGAAAATCTGTCACTGCTTCCAATTTTCATCTATTATTTGTCTTGAAGTAATGGTACAAGATGCCATACTCTTAGATTTTTTAATGTTGAGCTTTAAACCAGCTTTTGCACTCTTCTCTTTCACCCCCATCAAGAGGGCCTTTAGTTCCTCTTCACTTTCTGCCATTAGAGTGGTATCATCTGCATATCTAAGGTTGTTGATACCTCTCCCAGTAATCCTGATTCCAGGTTGTGTTTCATCCAGTTGGGCATTTCACGTGATGTACTCTGCATATAAGTTAAATATGCAGGGTTACAATGTACAGCATTATCCTTTCCCAATTTGGAACCATTCCACTGTTCCATGTCCAGTTCTGTTACTTTTTGACCTGCATGCAGGTTTCTCAGGAGATGGGTAAGGTGATCTGGTACTCCCATCTCCTTAAGAATTTCCCACAGTTTGTTATCATGTACACAGTAATGTTTTCACGTAGTCAATGAAGTGGAAGTAGATGTTTTTCTGGAATCCCTCTGCTTTCTTCATGATGCAATGAATGTTGGCAATTTGATCTCTGGTTCTTCTACCATTTTTAATTCAGCTTGTACATCCAGACATTCTCAGTTCACATACTGATGAAGCCTTGCTTGAAGGATTTTGAGAATAAATTTACTGATATGTGAAATGAGCACAATTGTCTAGTAGTTTGAACATTCTTTGACACTGCCCTTCTTTGGGATTTTCATTAAAACTGACCTTTTTCCAGGCCTGTGGCCACTGCTGAGTTTTCCAAACTTGCTGACATATTGAGTGCAGCACTGTAATAGCATATTTCAGGATTTGTAATATCTCAGCTGGAATTCTATCACCTCACCTAGCTTTGTTCATAGTAATGCTTCCTAAGGTCCACTTGAATTCACACTCCAAGATGTTCTGTTCTAGGTGAGTGACCACACCATCATAGTTATCTGGATCATTGTAATCTATCCTTAATATTTCTATCCTTTGTCATGCTCACCCTTGCAAGAAGTGTTTTCTTGATATCTCCAATTTTATTGAAGAGATCTCTGGTGTTTCTCATTCTACTGTTTTCCTATATTTTTTGCAGCATTCATTGAAAAAGGCATTCTTATCTCTTCTTGCTTTTCTCTGAAATCCACTGTTCAGTTGGGGGCATCTTTCCCTCTCTCTCTTGCCTTTTGCTTCTCTTCTTTTCCTCATCTATTTGAAAAGCCTCTTCAGAAAACCAATTTGCCTGCTTGCATTTCTTTTCCTTGGAGAAGGCTTTGGTTAGTGACTCCTATATATGTTACAAACCTCTGTCCATAGTTCTTCAGGCACTCTGTCTACCAGATCTTAATCCACTGAATCTGTTAATCACCTCCACTGTATACGAGTTTGATTTAGATCATACTAGAATGGCCTGATGGCTTTTCCTAATTTCTTTAATTTAAGCCTGACTGCTGCAACAAGGAGCTATCTGAGCTACAATCAGCTTTAGGTCTTGTTTTTAGTGACTGTAAAGAACTTCTCCATCTTCTGTTAGCCTTTGCCCTGCTTCATTTTGTATTCCAAGGTCAAATTTACCTGTTACTCCAGATATTTCTTGACTTCCTACTTTTGTCTTTCCCTGTGATGAAAAGGACGTCTTTATTCTTTATGTTACTTCTAGGTGTTTCAGGTCTTCATAGACCAGTCAACTTCAGCTTGTTCAGCATCGGTGGCTGAGGCATAGACTTGTCTCACTGTGATGTTGAATGCTTTGCCTTGAAAATGAAACAAGATCATCCTGTCTTTTTTGAGGTTGCACCCCAGTACTGCATTTCAGACTCTTGTTAACTATGAGGGCTAATCCTAATTTCCTCTAATCTAGGGGTAATGTCTTCATGGGGATTCTTACCCACAGTAGTAGATATAATGTTCAACTTAATTAAATTTGCCCATGCCCATTCATGTTAGTTCACTGATTCCTAAGATGTCAATGTTCAATCTTGCCATCTCCTGCTTGACCACATCTAATTTACCTTGATTTATGTACCTAATATTCCAAGTTTCTATGCAGTATTGCTTTTTACAGTATCCATCCTTACTTTCACCAGCAGACATCCACAACTCCATGTCATTTCTACTTTAGCCCAGTAGCTTCATTCTTTCTGGAGCTATTAGTAACTGCCCTCTGCTCTTCCTCAGTAGCATATGGGACACCTCCTGGCCCAGGAGGCTCATCTTTGGTGTCATATTTTTTTTTTTTTTTCCTTTTTTTGCCTTGAGCTTCTCCAGGCAAGAATATTGGAGTGGGTTACTGTTTCCTTCTCCAGTGGACCACGTTTTGTCAGAACTCTTCGTTATGATCTGTCTGTCTTGGATGACCCTGCATGCCACAGCTCATAGCTGAGTTATGCAAGCCCCTTCACCATGACAAGGTTGTGATCCATGCTGCTGCACTTAGACCTTCAGAATTTATCCATATTTTAGCTGAAAGTTTGTACCCTTGAATCTATGTCTTCTCTTACACTCTTCCCCAACTGGCTCTTTAAAACCATCTTGCTACTCTTTGGCTCTGTGAGTTTGACTTTTTAACATTCCTCATATAAGTGAAATCATGAAGTACTTTTCTTTCTGGATCTGACAAATTTCACTGAGCATAAAATCATCTAGGGTCATCCCTGTTGTCCCAAATGACAGGATTTCCTTCTTTTCATGGTTGAAAATATTTCATCCTGTACCACTTTTTCTTTTTTTATTGAAGTATATGTGATTTACAATATTATATTTGTTTCAGATGTACAATCTAGTGATTTGATATTTTATACATCATACTCTATTTAAAGCTATTACAAAACAATTGCTATATTTCCCTGTGTACATATTTATCCTTGTTGCTTATCTGCTTTATGCATAGTAGTTTGTATCTCTTAATCCCAAACCTCTACCTTGCCACTTTCTCTTTCCTCTCCTACTGCTAACCACTAGTTTGTTTTCTATATCCATGAGTCTACTACTGTTCTTTACATAAATTTGCTTGCTTTATTTTTTAGCTTCCATTTATAAGTTAAAACATGGAGAATTTATCTTTCTCTGACTTACTTTACCAAATGTAATACCCTCTATGTCTATCCAAAAATTTCAAGTGGCAGAATTTCATTCTGTTCTATGAGTAATATTTCTATCTATTTCTATCTTTATCTATATCAAATCTATATCTATATGTATATCATATATTCTTGATCCATTGATCTATCAATGGGCATTTAGGTTTCTTTCATATCTTGGCTTTTGTAAATAATGATTCTATGAACTTTTTAAAATTAGAGTTTTCATTTTCTTTGGCTATTTGCCCAGGGGTGGTCTTGCTAGATCATATGGTAGTTCTATTTTTACTTTTTCAGGGAGCCTCCATACTGTTTTCCACAGAGGCTGCACCAATTTTCCCCCCATCAACAGTGTCAAGGATTTCCCTTTCTCCACACCCTCTTTACTATTTGTCATTTGTAGATTTTCTTGGTTGTAGCCGTAGTGATGGACGTGAGGTAATAACTTATTGTGTTTTTGAGCTACATTTCTTTGATGATTAGCAACATAAACACCTTCTCATGTGCACCTTGGCCACTGGTATGTATTCTTTGGAAAAATATCTACTCAAGCCTTTTCTCCTTTTTCTAAAAAATTTGGGCTGTTTTTTATGTTGAATGGTATGAATTGTTCACACATTTTAATGCCTTATCAAGCATGTTGTTTGCAATTTTTTTCCATTCAGTTTTCATTTGTTTTTCATTTGTCCATGATTTATTTATTTATTTATTTATGCAACAGCCCTTAAGTTTAATTCTAACCCATTTGCTTGTTTTTGCTTTGTTTCCTTTGCTTTGGGAAACAGATCCAAAAAAATAATTCTATCATTTATGTCAAAGAGTATTCTGTTTATGTTCTCTTCTAAGAGGGCTATGGTTTCAGGTCTTACATATAGGTCTTTAACCCATTTTTCATTTATTTTGTATATGATGTGAGGGAATGCTCCAATTTTATTCCTTTACATATAGCTGTTAAATTTTTTCAGCACCAGTTATTAAAGAAAATATTTTTCCTCCATTGTATATTCTTGTCTCCTCTGGTGTAGATTGATTTACTGTAAGTCCATGACTTTATTTCTAGGGTTTCTATTCTGTTCCAATGATCTATGGGTCTGTTTTTGTGCTAGTACCATGCTGCTTTGACTTCCATAGATTTGCAGTATTGCCTGAAGTCAGGGAGCATGATATCTCCAGCTTTGTTCTTCTTTTTCTATAACAGCCAACTTAGCAGGTGTCAGGTGATAATTGTAGACTTTTGTTTATTTTTCTGTTTGTATTTGCCTGACTCTACCTTGGATTGAAGGCTGACTTAGAACAGGATCATGTCTTATTTGCCTCTTTTTAAACTAATGTCTTATTTTTGTTTTCTGTTACTTTTGTTACTTTTTGTTTTCTGTTTTCTAACAGATGATATATTATCTCTTTAGAAATTAATAGAAATTATGTTTTATTCTATAATTAAACAATTTAAATAGCTGAAAAATATAATTTCTTATCAGGTATGCAGAATGCACATATCTTTTACAACTTACCCTTCAACTGGTGAGATATTCTGATATTTTCAAGACTATTTAATTTTTCACAAGTACTTCTTCATAGTTTATTTTTGCTCTTTCTTGATAATAAGGACAAGCAGAGTAATTGAGGATGAATTATAGCTACCAAACACTTATGGTTATTTTCATTATATTTACCCTCAAATTAGAATTGATAAATATTCCTGAATTTATCATGTTATGTATTATGTCCTTTTTCATTTAGAGGGACTATAAAATTATTTTAAAATTTTAATGTTTCTGCCTTCAGAATGTGAGGAGGCTTAGGGGAAATCCCATAACTCCTGTCTGTGTATCAATATTTCCATTTTTACTTTGCATTAACTCTTCACTTTTATTGATATATAATTGAAATATAGTGTTGTATTAGTTTAAGCTGTACAAATAGTGATTTGATACATTGATATATTGCAAAATGATTACCACAGTAAGTTTAGTTAATATCCCTCATTTCACACTTGCAATTTTTTTTAATGGTAACATTATGATTTATTCCCTTAGCAACTTTCAAGTATACAATATATTGTCATTTAATATAATCACCATACTTTACATTGCATCTCCAGAGCTTATTTATCTTATATCTGAAAGTTTGTACCTTTTGACCACCTGATATACCATGTGTTTGTCATTTGTATATCTTCTTTGCAAGAATATCTGTTCAGGACCTTTGACCATTTTTAACCAGACCAATAATACTAGTAGTAGTAGTATTTTTTTTTTTTTTTTTTTTTTTTTTACTGTAGAGTTATTTATTGCTTTTTTTATTATTTATCCTTTGGAAGTTGTTTCTTTATTTTTTGATTGTTACCTTTGCTGTAACAGAAATCTTTTAGCCCCACTCATTCATTTTGCTTATTTTTGCCTGTGCTTTACGTGTCATATCCAAAACCTAGGAGTTTAATGGCCTCAGGAGTTTAATGTTCATGTCTTTAGTCTGTATTGTGCTAATTTATGCATATGGTATAACAGTATAGTTTTACTCTTTTGTATGTGGATATCCAATTTTCTCAATACATTTATTGAGGATATTGTCTTTTCTACATTGTGTATTCTTAGTGTCCACGTTAAAGATTAGTTAACCTTATGTGCATCGGTTAGAATATCGGCTGTCTATTTGCTCCATTGGTTTTTGTGTCTGTATTCATGCCAGAACCATACTATGTTGATTACTATAGCTTTTAGAGCTTGAAATCAGGCAGTCTGATACCTACAGCTTTGATCTTCCTGCTCAAAATTGCTTTGGCTCTTTGCAGTCTTTGTACCTTTATATGAATTTTAAGATTTTTTTTTTTCCCCATTATGCTGGAAACCACCATTGTAGTTTTCACAGGAATTGAATCTGTTGTGTAGATCACTTTGGGTAGCATAGACATTTTCAAAATATTGTCAAATCCTTTTTCTACATCTGTTGAGATGTTTGCTATTATTCAGTCACTAAGTTGTGTCCAACTCTGCAACTGCATGGACTGCAGTACATCAGTCTTCCACTCCTTCACTATCTCCCAGAGTTTGCTTAAATTCATGTTAATTGAGTTGGTGATGCTATCTAACCATCTCATCCTCTGCCACTCTCTTTTCCTTTTGCCTTCGATCTTTCCCAGCATCAGGGTCTTTTCCAATGAGTCAGCTCTTCACACCAGGTGGTAAAAGTATTGGAGATTCAACTTCAGTGTCAGTTCTTCCAATGAATATTCAGGATTGATTTCCTTTAGGATCGATTTGTTTGATCTCCATTTAGTCCAAGACTATCAAGAATCTTCTCTAGCACCAGAATGCAAAAGCATTGATCCTTCAGGGCTCAGCCTTTATGGTCCAACTCTCAAATCCTTACATGAATACTGGAAAACCCATAACTTTAGTCAAAGCTAGAGTACAGACATATGCACCTTTGTCATTAAAGTGACTTTATAATATGCTGTCTATATTTCTCATGTTTTCCCTTCCAAGAAGCGTCATTTAATTTCATGGCTGCAGTCACCGTCTTCAGTGATTTTGGAGCCCAAGAAAATAAAATCTGTCACTGCTTCTACTTTTCCCCTTCTATTTTCCATGAAGTAATGGGACTGGATGCCATAATCTCAGTTTCTTGAATGCTGAGTTTTAAGCCAGCTTTTTCACTCTCCTCTTTCACTCTCATTAAGAGGCTCTTCACTTCCTCTTGACTTTCTGAAATTAAAGTGGCATCACCTGTGTATCTAAGGTTGTTGATATTTCTCCCAGAAATCTTGATTCCAGCTTGGGATTTACCAGCCAGGCATTTAACATGATGTACTTTGCATGTAAGTTAAATAAGCAGGGTGAAAAATAGACAGCCTTGTCATACTCCCTTCCCAGTTTGGAACCAGTCAGTTGTTCCATGTAAAGTTCTAACTGTTGCTTCTTGATCTGCATGCAGGTTTCTCAGGAGACAGGTAAGGTGGTCTGGTAATCCCATCCCTTTAAGAATTTTCCAGTTTGTTATGATCCACATAGTCGAAGACTTTCACAGAGTCAACAAAGCAAAAGTAGAGGTTTTTCTGGAGTTCCTTTTTTTTTTTTTTTTTTCTCTATGATCCAACAGATGTTGGAAAAGTTTATCTCTGGTTACTCTGTCTTTTGTAAACCCAGCTTGTACATCTGGAAGTTCTCAGTTCACATATTGCTGAAACCTAGCCTAAAGGATTTTGAGCATAAAATTACTAGCATGTGAGGTGAACACAATTGTCCAGTAGTTTGAACATTCTTGGTACTGCCCTTCTTTGGGATTGAAATGAAAACTGACCTTTACCAGTCCTGTGGCCACTGCTGAGCTATCAAAATTTGTTGGATGCTATTGAGTGCAGCACTTTAATAGCATCATCTTTGTAGAATTTGAAATAGCTCAGCTGGAATTCCTTCACTTCACTTAGCTTTGTTCACAGTAATGTTTCCTAAGCCCCACTTGATGTCACACTCCAGGATGTCTTGCTCTAGGTGAGTGACCTCACCATAAGTGGTTATCCCAGTCATTTGAGACATTTTTTGTATAGTTCTTCTGCGCAGTTTTGTCACTTCTTAATCTCTTCTACCTCAGTTAGGTCCTTACCACTTCTATCCTTTATCATGCCCATCATTGCATGAAATGTTCCCATGATATCTCCAATTTCTTGAAGAGATCTCTATTTTCCCCCATTCTATTGTTCTACCTTTTTGCATTATTCATTGAAGAAGGCCTTCTTGTCTGTTCTACTCTCTGGAACTTTACCTTGCTTTTCCCTTGTCTTCTTTCCTCAGCTATTGTAAAGCCTCCTCAGACAACCACTTTGCCTTCTTGCATTTCTTTTTCTTTGGGATGGTTTTGGTCCCTGCCTCCTGTACAGTGAACCTCCATCCAAAGTTCCTCAGATACTCTGTCTACCAGATCTAATCCCTTGAATCTATTCCTCACCTCAACTGTATAAGGGATTTGATTTAGGTCATACCTGAATGGTCTAGTGGTTTTTCCAACTTTCTTCAATTTAAGCCTGAATTTTATAATAAGGAGCTCATTGTCTGAGCCACAATCATCAGTTTCAGGTCTTGGTTTTTGTTGACTGCATAGAACTTCTCCATCTTTGGCTGCAAAAAATATAATCAATCTGATTTCAGTTTGACCATCTGGTGATGTCCATGTGTAGAGTCATCTCTCGTGTTGTTGGAAAGTGTGTTTGCTATGACTGGTGTGTTCTCTTGACAAAACTCTTGCCTTGCTCCATGTTCTATTCTAAGGCCAAACTTGCCTGTTACTCCAGGTGTCTCTTGACTTTTTACTTTTGTGTTCCAATCCTCTATGATGAAAAGGATGTCTTTTTTATGTTAGTTTTAGAAGGTGTTGTAGGTTTTCATAGAATCTGTTGACTTCAGCTTCTTTGGCATCAGTGATTGGGGCATACAGTTGTATCACTGTGATGTTGAATGGTTTGCTGGACAGAGATCATTCTGTCGTTTTTGAAGTTGCACCCAAGTACTAGATTTTGAACTCTTCTGTTGACTACAAGGGTTAATCCATTTCTTCTAATGGATTGTTGCACAGAGTAGTAGTTATAAGGGTCAACTAAATTAAATTTGTTCATTCCCATCCATTTAGTTCACTGATTCTTAAGATGTTGATGTTCAATCTCGCCATCTCTTGCTTGAACACATCCATTTTACCTTGATTCATGGACCTAACATTCCAAATTTCTATACAATAATTTTTTCAGCATTGGACTGTAGTTTCACCACCAGATACAACCACAACTGAGCTTCATTTCTGCTCTGGCCCAGCTGTTTTGTTCTTTTTGGGGCTATTATTAATTACCTTCTGCTCTTTTGCAGTAGTATATTGGACACCTTTAGACCAGGGGAGGTCATCTTTCAGTGTCATATCTTTTTTGCTTTTTCATGCTGTACATGAAGTTCTCACTGCAAGAATAGTGGAGTGATCTGCCATTCCCTCCTCTAGTGGGCCACATTTTGTCAGAACTCTCCAATATGACCCATCCATCTTGGATAGCCTTGAAACAGCACTGCTCATAGCTTTATTGAGTTATACAAGCCCCTTGGCCATGACAAGGCTATGGTCCATGAAGGGGACATTGAAATGATCATATGTTTTCTTTTTTTTTCTCATAATGTGATATGACATTTAGTGATTTGTGTATTTTGAGCCACCCCCTTATCACAAAGGTAAATTGTAAGTGATCATGATGTAAGATGCTTTTAATACACTGCTGAATTTGATTTGCTAGCATTTTGTTGACATTTTTGAATCTAGGTTCATCAGGGATATTGGCCTGTAACTTTCTTTTCTCCTAGTGTCCTTATCTGGACTTGATATGTGGGCAGAATTTGTTTTGTAAAATTAATTTGGAAGAGTTATCTCCTCTTCAATCTTTAGAAGTATTTCAAGAAGATTGCTCAGTCGTGTCTGACTTTTTGTGACCCCATGGACTGCAGCACCCCAGGCCTCCCTGTCCATCACCAACTTCTGGAGCCTGTTCAAACTTATATCCATCGAGTTGGTGATGTCATCCAACTATCTCATCCTCTGTAATCCCCTTCTCCCTGTCTTTAATCTTTCCCAGCATCAGTGTCTTTTCCACTGAGTCAGTTCTTCACATCAAGTGGCCAAAGTATTGGAGCTTCAGCTTCAGCAGCAGTTCTTCCCATGAATATTCAGGAATGATTTTCTTTAGGATTAACTTGCTTGATCTCCTTGCAGTCAAGGGACCCTCAAGAATCTTCTCCAACATCACAGTTTAAAAGCATCAATTCTTCAGTGGTCAGCTCAATCCCCTTACATGTTATTGATATTTCACATTTTCTCTTTATAATTGTCTTGGGAGATTGTTTCCAGGAAATCATTTCTTCTAGATTTTCCAATCTATTGGCATATAATTGTGGATAGTAGTATCTTATGATTTTTTTGTATTTCTGTGATATCAGTTTCATTTCTGACTTCACTTATCTGAATCTCCCATCTTTTTCTCTTGATTAGTCTTGTTAAAGTTTTGCCCATTTTGCTTATTAAAAAAAAAAAAAACTCACAATTCTTATTGTTGTTCTTTTTAATTGTGTGTGTGTTTTTCTCTTATTTTGTTTATTCTTGCTCTATATTTATTTCATTCATCCTGTTAACTTAATGCTTAGTTTTTTGTTATTTTTTCTGGTTCCTTGAGTTGTCAAGTTCAGTTAATCTATTTCAAATCTTACTTAAAAAAATTTTTTTTCCATGCTCCTAGCTCTCCAGACTATTCAGCCAGGATGATCTTGTTAGTGTTCTGGATGGGGAAGGAAAGAATGGGCCTCTTGGGCTGCCTCTATGTGTATAGAAAAGGTAGATGCTCATCACATGCTCATTTTCTGCTATGAAAGAAATCACAAGCCAAAGACATCTCTCTTGATATTGAAATTTACTGCCTTAGAGAATGGATGATGCTGGTAAAGTGAAACAGCTCTTCCTAGCCTCTTTACTTACATACATTTTTTTCTTTGATTTTTTTTTCACTCTAATGACATGCTGGACCCCCAGGTTCCCACACAGTTATTCTCTGTGAGTGGTTGCAAAATTACTGCTTCCTTGGGATGAAGTCTGAAAACTCTTATTTTGACATCTCGTTGATGTCATCCAAGTGTGGAATTTTTAAAAATTGAAAGAGTTGGATAGCTAAGTACTTCTATATGAATTATGTGAATCCTCTGTTTCTCTTTAGAGGCACACATACTAACCACAGTAATTATTTGTGTTATCTTGCCTGTTAAGTGGTAAAGTAGCTTTAAGTATTGAGATCAATTCACAAGATGGTATTTAGATGCACATTTGCAGAATATCTTCTTTCCATAAAAAATCCATTTTTGTGTACATAGTAGTGAAAGATAATTTTTCCCAACCTACCTTTGGTCACTTCTGTTATTCATTGTTAAAAAAAAAATTGCACTGTGTTTTGTTAGTAGCAATTGAGGGTTGGTGTTGACTTGTGGTGCCATCCTCCACTTGGGATGAGAGTAATTTAAAAAAAAAAAATACAGATATTTAATGCATGGTTCATTCCACTGCACTATAATTACTTTTTTTTTAATTCTTATTTTTAGAATTTGTTACTATACATCATGTAAATTTTTCATTAATTTTGAATGAAAACATATAATATTTTTTCCTACTTTCTTCTCTGAAGGACTGATTGACATGTATTTGTTATAAATGGAATCATTCAGAGACTATTTGGAGGAAGATATATGCTCAATATACTGGCAAAAATGAACACAGTATCTTCCAGAAGAGAATCTATATATTTTTTAGAATACCCCATTTTTATAAACTCAGAAAATAAACCTTCATAAAATATCATCTGGGATTAGGTTTTTAGAACTTGGCGTCTCTTTTTGCTTCTTGATCTTTTTAGTGTTTTTCAGTCCTATCCAGTTTAATGAGTTTGGCTGTGATGGAAATCAACAAAATAAGGGTACATTTAGTTTTCCCTCATAGTTGGTGAAAAACACTGAGTTGTGAAACTAATATGAGAAGTCAGAGTTACTTAAAAAAAAAAATTATTGCTAAAGAAACGCCCTTGTATATTTGAGAAGTGCCTCATTTTCTCTCTTATCCACCCACATTTTTAGAAGGAATTAAAATGCAGCTGTGGGAGGAAATTTTTTATATTTATTAAAAAAACTAACCCTGGTATTCAGCAATTATGTAGATATAATAGTAAGATTGTGCACATTTCAATACTAATTAATATGTTCAACACAGATTTCAGTTAATTTATTAAAAAATTTCACTTAACTGTATTATTGATAATGACCTTCAGGTAATACATAGGCTACATGGGAAACAGAAATCAATAGAGTGCATAAAATCTTAGTGATGTGTCTACTAGCTTAGAGTTTGTGCTGATTGATATCTTATAGGTACCTGGTAGATCAGATAACCTAAAACATACATTCAAATCAGTAAGAATGGGGCTAGTTTGATATCAGACAGGATGGGAATATTAGGAAAGGTATGCATCTTTTTGAGGATAAAGCAAAGAATCAGCTTAATCATAATTATATGATTGATCATGCATATTATTTTAATGGTGAATGCAACACAATAAAGAGGACAAAAGTAGTCTCCTGCTTAAAGTACATATGATCACTAGTTTCAAGTTCTAGGAATAAAGAAGTGAAATTTGGGTTTAAATAATCACTTTGAAACTTGCTAGATGTATGGTTATTTTTAATTTGCAAAAATTCCCTGCATCTGTTTCTCCTTTTTTGAAATGTAGACAATACTGAATTTTTAAGCTTATTGTGAGAACAAATAATATATTATATGTAAAAATGTCTGGTGCATGCTTACACTAGATCCAAACAATACTCTTTACAACTACATAGAGGTGTCTTCTTTCCATAAATTAACTGATTAAAACATTATAGCTCCTTTATGGCAATCTTGAAAATCTATTCTATAGCATATTCAGGGTCATGTCCATATTTTATTCTCACTCTCTCTACCTATAAGGCTATAAAAGTCTATGACAAGGCTAAGCAACTTTTAATTCCAACTTTTCTTTTTGTTGTCTATATATTTTTATAATTCACTGTCTGAGAAAAAGATAGAAAACAAAAGATGAAAGGAATCTTCTGACAGAACTGTCACTGTAATGCTTTATGAAAACTTCACCCCTTTAATGATTGCCTGCTTTATTTGCTTTTGTCAGGGTTCCTAACAGAGATAGATTACCCTTCATTCCTCCTTGGGATCCATAATTTAAAGCCTAATTTTTTTAGTTCACTGTGATCTTCCTCTTTTCTGCATGTTATTACCTACATAGAACACTTTAGTGAGCACTATCACCTGTGGTTTGATATATTCAAGGGCTGAAAGAAAAAATTAATAAATAAAACCAGCAAACAATAATATTATACCCAGCAAAGCTGCCCTTCAGAAATGAAAGGGAGAAAAAGACTTTTCCAGACAAACAAAGATTGAGGAATTTCATCACCACTAGACCTACCATACAAGAAATATTAAATGGTAGTGCTTCAAGATGAAATGAAAGCAAACTGTAAAAGTATAAAACTCATTGGTAAAGGTAAACAGACAGTCAAATTTTGAGCCCTTTAATACTCTAATGGTGGTGTGTAAATTACATTTAACTCCAGTACAAAAAATTAAAACAGAAGTATTAAAAATAACTAATAACTATAGCTATAATAATTGCTAATGTTTATAGTATATTAAAAGCTATTATTTGTGACATCAATAGCCTAAAAATTGTGAGAAAGAATACAAATATAGAGTTTTTAAAATGTGATTAAAGATAAGTTGCTGTCAGTTTAAAATAGACTGTTCAATACATCTGTGTCTCTCTTGCTGTCTTGCATACAGGGTTATCGTTACCATCTTTCTAAATTCCATAAATATGCATTAGTATACTGTATTGGTGTTTTTCTTTCTGGCTTACTTCAGTCTATATAATAGGCTCCAATTTCATCCACCTCATTAGAACTGATCCAAATGTATTATTTTTAATGGCTGAGTAATATTCCATTGTGTATATGTACTGCAGCTTTCTTATCCATTCATCTGCCAATGGACATCTAGGTTGCTTCCATGTCCTGGCTATTATAAACAGTACTGCGACGAACATTGGGGTACACATGTCTCTTTCAGATGTATTGAGCAGTCTTCTGGACTCCGTGGGAGAGGGTGAGGGTGGGATGATATGGGAGAATGGCATTGAAACATGTAAATTATCATATGTGAAACAAATCACCAGTCCAGGTTTGATGCATGATACAGCGTGCTCAGGGATGGTGCACTGGGATGACCCAGAGGGATGGGATGGGAGGGAGGTGGGAGGGGGGTTCAGGATGGGGAACACATGTACACCCATGGAGGATTCAAATCAAAGTATGGCAAAACCAATACAATGTAAAGTAAAATAAATAAATTAATTAAAATAATAATAAAATAAAATAGACTGTTATGTTTTGTGTAAATCTCAAGGTAACCACAGGCTTCCCTTGTGGCTCAGACAGTAAAGAATCCAACTGCAATGCAGGAGACCTGGGTTTTATCCCTGGACTGAGAAGATCTCCTGGAGGAGGGCATGACAAACTACTCCGGCATTCTTGCCAGGAGAAGTCCCGTGGGCAGAGGAGCCTGGTGGGCTATAGTCCATGGAGTTGCAAAGAGTCAGACATGACTGAGCAACTAAGCACAGCACATGGTAACCACAAAGAAGAAATTTCAATTAGGTACAAAAAAAAAAAAGAGAGAGAGAGAGAGAGAAAGGAATATAAATATACCACTTCCAAAAAAATCAGCAAATCATAAAGGATGATAACAAGAAAGGAAGAAAGAAATAAGAAATTAGAAAACATCAGAAAACAACAAAATGGCAATAGTAAATCATTATCTATCTTACTTAACATTACTTTAAATGTTAATAGTTTAAATTCTCCAATCAAAATATGAATTAAGAAGCAGGATGCAACAATATGGAGCCTAGAAGAGACTCACCTCTACTTTAAGTGCAAAAAGACTGAAAGTGAAGGGATGGGAAAAGATATTTCATGAAAATGGTTGCCAAAAGTTAGCAGAAGTCACTATACTTATATTACATAAAATAGACTTTCATACAAAAATCTGTTATAAGACACAAAGAAGTCACTAAAAAATGATAAAGTGATCAATTAATCAAGAGAATATTTTAACAAGTGCAAATGTATAGACACACAATATTGCAACACCTAAATATGTAGAGCAAATATTAACAGAACTAAAGGGAGAAATAGACAGCAATACAATAATAGTATGGAGCTACTTCAACATTCACTTTCAAAAAAGGATAGACCCTCCAGAGAGAAAATCAATAAGGAAAGTGCAGTCTTGAATAATACCACAGAATAAATGAACCTAACAGACATATACAGAACATTCCACCCAGAAACAGCTGAATATACTTTATTCTAAAGTGCATACGAAACATTTTCCATGATAGATCATATGCTATGCCACAAAGTAAGTCTTAACAAATTTGAGAATATTTAATCCATAACCCAGTAGTATGAAACTGAAAATCAATAATAGGAGGAAAATTGACAAATATGTGGGATCAAATGGCACACTTCTACACAATCAATGGGTTAGAGAATAAATCAAAGTGGAAATCATAATATCTTGAGAGAAACAAAAGTAGAAACACAACAAACTGAAATATGAAATATAAATGCATGGGGTGTAGCTAAAGCTGCTCTTAGAGGGAAGCTTAGAGTTATAAATGCCTATGTTATGAAAAAAGAAATGTGAAATATATAATCTACCTTTACACATAGAAAAAGGAGAACAAACTAAGCACAAAGTTATCAAGAGGAAAGAAATAACAAATATTAAAGCAAAAATAAATGAAATGGAGCCTAAAAAACAATAGAAAAATAAAAACACTGACAAACAGTTTTTGCAAAGATAACAAAATTGGCAACCCTTTAGCTAAGTTACCAAGAGAGATCAGGTAGATGATATCAGAAGTGAAAGAGGAGACATCACTGTTGATACCACAGAAATATAAAAGATCATAAGAAATTACTATCAACAACTGTATGCCAATAAATTGGAAAAATCTAGAAGAAATGAATTCCTGGAACCATACAGGCTCTTAAGACTGAATTATGAAGGAAGAGAAAACGTGAGCAGATCAATAATGAATAAGGAGATTGCCAAGATATGGGGGAAAAAAAAAACCTACATTTTTTCAGTGAATGAATGGTAAAAGAAAATCTGGCATATACATGCTGTGGGTATTATTCAGCTTTTGATAAATAAGGAAATCCTGCTACTAGTAACAACTTGGATGAAACTGGAGGACTTTATCCTAAGTGAAATAAGCTAGACAGAGAAAGACAAAAGCTGAATGATTTCACTTATGTGTGGAATCTTAAATTTTCAAATGCATAAAAAATAAGAGAGAGAGTAAAATGGCGATTGCCAGGGGCTGGGAGATTGGATGAAGGAGGATATTTTGACCAAATGGTACAGAATTTCTATTATGCAGAATAAATGAGTTCTAAATGTCTAGTGCATAGCATGTTGACTATAGTTAATAATACATCACTGTATGTTTGAAATTTACTAAGGGAGTAGATCTTAAATGTTCTAAGTAACAAAAAAAGGCAACAATGGTGAGGTGATGTCTATGATAGTTAGCTTGATTGTGGTAAATATATAAGTATATCAAAACATCATGTTTTACACTTAAATATATGTTGATCCTTATTTGTCAATTGTACTTAAAGCTGGGGAAAATAATACAGTGAAACACAATAACAGTATAATACTTGGGCAATATAATCAAACAAACAGATTTATTTAATTAAAAGGTATAGTCTTAATTATGTATGTGCTTCAGTTCTCACTTTACTTTCGAGAGTAAGCAAAACACATTTTAAGAAAAAATAAACTGTTTTGTTTTTTTTTTTTTGCTGTGAATGTGAATGGCATTTTATTTTTACTCTTGAGTTTCAGATAATTATTCATGAATTAAATTGAAGGATGATCTGCTTGGGAGACTTTATAAGATACAGTTTTGTGATTCACAAGTAACTAGAGACTTATGTGATCACTATAGCTTGTAATTTTAATAGGTAATTAAACTCACACATTTAGTCTAACAAACGATAATAAGATTAAACAATGCTCCATTCCCTTCCAGTGGTATAATGACAATTACTTTTTTCTCCCTGATTGCTTTAACATCCCCAAAATGATTTTTAAATTGTATATATATATATATATATACATATATATATATATATATATTAGTGAAATAACATGGGCTAAATTAGATTTCCCCTTAATTAAAATAATACAGTTTCAATAGAGTTAAACTTAAAGATTTCTTACAAATCTATTTTTGGTTAGAATAAATAGTATCTCTTTTGATAAAACTGAGCCATATATTCACGTTAGAAATTCTTCCAGGTTCTCTAGTGTTTGTCATCATAAGATAGCCCTGTAGCCTGAGTTTGTAGCTCTCTGTCCATTTCTTTCCTGCTGAATGAAGAGAACTGGACAGATGCAGTGCTGCAGGAATCCTTGGCGTGATTGACAGAAGGGCTCCCTTGTACAGGCTTAACAGGTGTTAGGCTTGAGCTTCAGTTCAGAGAGTCGAGAGCATTCTGTGAGTGATAGAAAAACAACTTTACAGAGATGTGTCTGCTCACATACTTTTTGGAGCTATGTGTTGGTAACAAAGGAAAAGCACCGCACATGTCTATACAGTATCCCTGAAGTGCTTCTCCTTGGTGGGGGGAATGGGAAAGAGTAGATGATACAGTACAAGGTAGGGGTAGGAGAAGGAGCTTGATGTGTCCTCTTTTCTTCCCACATAAAAATGCGGTATGTATCCCTAAGAGGCTTCCCACCTGCCAAGTCTCCTTTCTTTCATAGATGCTGTAAATAAAGGTAGTGAAGGACATTCTTTTCTTTCTTTGCAGCTCCTCATAAATGACTTTGCTTTGACAGAAAGTACACAGATGGCTGACTTCCTGCTAACAGTCATCCTAAGGCTCCATTTATAAGAGTTTGCCCTTTCAAGGGTGAATACTTTTTCACTGAATATCTGAACTGGATGTAATACTCTTTTGCATAGAGTTAATTTCTAGAAATATTTCATTTATACAAACACAAAATGATCCTTTGAGGGACTTTCTCTTTTAGATAAAATGGTGAACATGAGGCAACAACAACAACAACAAAAAAAAATGAGGACAACTGCCCAACTTTGTCTGCATTTATTATTTGATAAAAATACCAGTACCATTTATTTTGGGTCCTGAGCATTTATAGATAAATCATTTAATTGGCTTCATATTCACTATCAGCAACATTGATGCAAATATACTGATGGTGTTGAATAGCTCCTTCTAGTGTTTAACCAGGGAGAAAACTCTTATTTGGTCAAAGCCAAGAAGACAAGACCCAGATAATCACGATAGTGTAATCACTCACCAAGAGCCAGACATCCTGGAATGTGAAGTCAAGTGGGACTTCACATTCCACTTGACTTCACATTCCAAAGAAAGCTAGTGGAGGTGATGGAATTCCAGTTGGACAATTTCAAAGACCAAAAGATGATGCTGCAAAACTGCTGCACTCAATATGTCAACAAATTTGGAAAACTCAACAGTGGTCACAGGAATGGAAAAGGGTCAGTTTTCATTCCAATCCCAAAAAAAGGCAGTGCCAAAGAATGTTCAGACTACCACACAATTGCACTCTTCTCACACACTAGCAAAGTAATTCTCAAAATTCTCCAAGTAAGGCTTCAACAACACGTGAACCATGAAATTCCAGATGTTCAGGCTGGATTTAGAAAGGCAGAGGAATCAGATATCAAATTGTCAACATCTGTTGGATCAGCAAAAAAGCAAGAGAGTTCCAGAAAAGCATCTACTTCTGCTTTATTGACTATGCCAAAGACTTTGACTACGTGGATCACAACAAACTGGAAAATTCTTCATGAGATGGGTATACCAGACCACTTTACCTGCCTCCTGAGAAATCTGTATTCAGGTCAAGAAGCATCAGTTTGAACTATGCATGGAACATCAGATTGGTTCCCAAACAGGAAAGGAGTATGTCAAGGCTGTGTTTTGTCACACTGCTTATTTAACTTATATGCAGAGTAAATCATGTGAAATGCTGGGCTGGATGAAGCACAGGCTGGAATCAAAATTGCCGGGAGAAGCATCAATAACCTCAGATATGCAGATGACACCACCGTTATGGCAGAAAGCAAAGAACTACAGAGTCTCTTGATGAAAGTGAAAGAGGAGAGTGAAAATGTTGGCTTAAAACTCAACATTCAGGAAACTAAGATCATGGCATCACGTCATGGTCCCATCACTTCATGGCAAACAGATGGGGAAACAATGCAAACAGTGACAGACTTTCTTTTGTGGGGGCTCCAACATCACTGCAGATGGTGACTGCAGTCATGAAATTAAAAGACAAAAGAAAAACCAACATAGACACCATATTAAAGAACAGATGCATTACTTTGCCAACAAAGGCCCATCTAGTCAAAGCTATGGCTTTTCCAGCAGTCATGTATGAGAGTTGGACTATAAAGAAAGCTGAGCAGCAAAGAATTGATGCTTTTGAACTGTGGTGTTGAAGAAGACTCGTCAGAGTCCCTTGGACTATAAGGGGATCCAACCAGTCAATCCTAAAGGAAATCAGTCCTGAATATTCATTGGAAGGACTGATGCTCAAGCTGAAACTCCAATTCTTTGGCCACCTAATGAGAAGAACTGACCCATTGGAAAAGACCTTGCTGCTGGAAAAGATTGAAAGCAAGAGGAGAAGAGGATGGCAGAGCATAAGATGGTTGGATGGCATCACTGACTCAATGGACAAGAGTTTGAGCAAGCCCTGGGAGCTGGTGATGGACAGGGAAGTCTGGCATGCTGCGGTCCATGGGGTCACAAAGAGCTGGACAGGACTAAGCGGCTGAACTGATGTGAACAAAGTAGATAAGAAGGTAGGTAAGAAACTGCCTCAGATGCAGCAGAGCTGAGGCGAGAATAAATGGGATTTTTTTCATTGGAATGTCTTCCTAATTGGGCCATATTATGGAGGGTATCATTGGAAATCTCTGTCTTTCCTGGAAACCACTAAGAGGCTCTGAGCTAGCCCTGGGCTCCTTGTTACCAGTCGCATTATGACGAGTGAACTGTTCAGTCAGCTACTGTGAGATTCAAGTCAGCTACTCAGTGATCCAGGCATACCTCTGTAGCTTCCTAACTACACTCAAACAGAAGATATAAGAGTTGGGAAGAGAAAAGAAAACAAGGGAAACTCAAAAAAGGATTTAAGAAGAGATATGAAGAGTTTCAATGTGGTGATTTCTTCTTCCTTACCTCTTCATTAGTTTTTCACAAATGAAGTATTGTCACACAGGCCATAACACTCATTTTGTGTTTATTGAAATATATACATGGTAAGCATGTTTATTTTTGTGACTTGTATGCCTATATTTAAGATCAATTTTATATTCACTATATATACTGAAACTGAGGTCGCTCAGTTGTGTCCAACTCTGCAACTCCATGTATTGTAGCCCACCAGGCTCCTCCATCTGTGGAATTTTCTAGGCAAGAGTACTGGAGTGGGTTGCCATTTCCTTCTCCAAGGGATCTTCCCGACCCAGGGATGGAACTCGGGTCTCCCTCATTGCGGGCAGACACTTTACCGTCTGAGCCACCAGGAAATCCCTATATCCTCTATATTCTATGCTAAAATTAGTGTATTTAATCATCTATCAGTTTTATTTATCAGTTAAATATTACTCCAACTTTATAGAAGAATAAATCAGTATAGGTTGTATCATTTTCTCATGCAACTCATACATTAAGATTGGAGCCTAAATCTGTTAGATGCCCAAACCACTGCTCTTTCCACCATACAACGCTTCTTCTTTCAAGTCTCAGGATTTATGCATGAAATTTCCTTTAAAATCATGCAGTGGTTGCTGGGAGATTTTCCCCACCTTTATTTACTTTCCACTCCTTTATTTACTTTAAAGCACCAGATACATTCAGTGATAAGGCTACTAATTTTGATGGTTTAGTTCAGTTCAGTTGCTCAGTCGTGTCCGATTTTTTGCAACCCCATGAATCGCAGCACGCCAGGCCTCCCTGTCCACCCCAACTCCCCGAGTTCACTCAAACCCATGTCCATCGAGTCAGTGATGCCATCCAGCCATCTCATCCTCTGTCATCCCCTTCTCCTCCTGCCCCCAACCGCTCCCAGCATCAGGGTCTTTTCCAGTGAGTCAACTCTTCGCATGAGGTGGCCAAAGTATTGGAGTTTCAGCTTCAGCATCAGTTCTTCCAATGAACACCCAGGACTGATCTCCTTTAGGATGGACTGGTTGGATCTCCTTGCAGTCCAAGGGACTCTCAAGAGTCTTCTCCAACACCACAGTTTACCAGATGCCTAATATGGGTTGCCAAAGTGAATAGTGACATAATATATCAGAAAAGCTTCAGCTACATTTTAAAAAGTGACTTAAAAATAATTATAAAATTTTCACATGTAGAATTACAAAGTAAGAATTTGGACCTGGTTTTATGGCCCCCTGATTTTCAGTTCCTGGGTTTTTCTTTCTGTTCTACATTTTTTATTGTGTTGCTTCAGATCCAAGGTGGCTGCCTGAGCATCAGCCACTACATTAATATTCCAATGAGCAGGAACTGAACATCAGACTTGTTCCCAATCAGAAAAGGAGTGCGTCGAGGCTGTATATTGTCACACTGCTAATTTATCTTATATGCAAAGTACATCATATGAAAGTCCAAGCTGGATGAAGCAAGAGCTGGAATCAAGATGGCTGGGAGAAATATCAATAACCTCAGATATGCAGATGACACCACCCTCATGGCAGAAAGTGAAGATGAACTAAAGAGCCTCTTGATGAAAGTGAAAGAGGAGAATGAAAATGTTGGCATAAAACTCAACATTCAGATAACTAAGATCCTGGCATCCAGTCCCATCACTTCATGGCAAATAGATGGAGAAACAATGGAAACAGTGAGAGACTTTATTTTTTTTGAGGGGCTCCAAAATCACTGCAGATGGTGACTGCACCCATGAAATTAAAATGCTCTTGCCCCTTGGAAGAAAAGCTATGACCAAGCTAGACAGTATATTAAAAAGCCGACATGTTACTTTGCCAACAAAGGTTCTTCCTAGTCAAAGCTATGGTTTTTCTAGTAGTCATGTGTGAATGCAAGAGTTGGACTATAAAGAAATCTGAGTGCTGAAGAATTGATGCTTTTGGACTGTGGTGTTGGAGAAGACTCTTGAGAGTCCCTTGGACTGCAGGAAGATCCAACCAGTCAGTCCTAAAGGAAATCAACCCTGAATTTACATTGGAATGACTGATGCTGAAACTGAAACTCCAATACTTTGGCCACCTGAAGAGAAGAACTGACTCATTGGAAAAGACCCTGATTCTGGGAAAGATTGAAAGCAAGAGGAGAAGAGGACAACAGAGGATGAGATGGTTGAATGGCATCACTGACTCGATGGACATGAGTTTGAGCAAGCTCTTAGAGTTGGTGACGAACAGGGAAGCCTGGTGTGCTGCATTTCATGGGGTGGCAAAGAGTCAGACACAACTTAGCAACTGAACTGAACTGAAAGTATCTGCTCCAAGATGGTTAAGAATTACAATGGGAAAGATAGCAGCTTTAGAGTGGAGCTAATGATCAAATGTTTTCTTAACCAGCTGGACAGTGTTAAGGCACATTATGATCATGTGTCCCAGAAACAATACACTGAGAATGGTGTGATGTTTCTGTGGCATTCATGTAGAAAATGCACAACCTTAATCCAATGACAAGAAAGCATCATCAGACAACCCATGCTGAGGGACATTCTGTGGAATAACTGGCCAGACCTCTTTAAAAGTATGAGAAGCAAGGGAGGATAAAAGACTTTCACAGACTCAAGGAGACTTGACCTCTGTAGGCAACATGAGATTCTGGATCAGATAATGGAACAGAAGAACTTTGATGGTAATTCTGCTGAGATCTGCAGAAGATCTATAGTTTAGTGTTATTATACCAATATTAATTTTTGCTAATTTACCACAGTTACATATGATGCTGATACTGGTGAGGGTGTATGCTGAAGCTTGGTTAGGGTGTATGGCAGCCCTCTCTCAAATATTTGCTCTCAGTCTATAACTCTATTTAAATAAGAATTTTTTTTTAATCACTAGAAAATGTAATGAGAGACTTCTCTGGTGGTCCACTGCTTAGGACTCAGTGATTTCACTGCCATGACCCTGGGTTCAATCACTGATGGGAGAACTAAGATCTCACAAGCTGCAAAGCATGGTCAAATAAATAAATAAGCAAGTCACTTGCATTCATTAAAAAAAAAAAAAAAAGCTCAGGTCTTAAAAAAAGCAATGAAGACTTACATAAGACTGAAAAGTATAAGGAAACAACACTTAATAAATTGTTTAAACTGAGAATTTTGAAAAGTCAGAGTCTGACCTGCAGGCAGTTGAGAATGGACAAGTTAAACTATGTGTAACACAAACATCCTTACCACGGTAAACCTTCACCCTCTATTGAAGACCTTGGAGAGTCAAAGGAAATCTAAGACCAAGTGAAATTATCCTGATGGGACTGACTCTGGACTGCAGGAGCACACTTACCTTCACAAACCCCACCCTGCCCTTCAAATTTCCTAAACCCGTATATTTTTATTCTCTGCTAGCAATTCTGCCATCTTGGCTGGGTTTTGTTGCTACATTTTGCAAACCATCTTTTCCATCTGACAGTTATGCTGTATTTACCATCCCTGACACATGACTATTGCCTTCAGTTTGGCTTCTCACTCCACTACTTTTGCTCTTCCGTAGGTAACCACACAATGAGGGGGCCTTAAACTGATAGCAGAGCAGAGTGTATGAATTATCACCATAATCCAAAGCTGTTACCACATGCTATGGAGGTTCAGAAATTAGAGAAATTGATAAGTAATAATAGGATTTAAGCAGAAGACATTTAAAGCTAAGGGAAGAAGAAGAGCAAAAGGAAAAAGCAAACAAACAAAAAAGTTCCGGAAAAACTAAAACAGTCTTGATTAGAAAAGAGCAAAGCCAAAGGTATAACATTTCCTGACTTTATACTACAAAGCTACAGTCATCAAAACAGCATGGTACTGGCACAAATGCAAGCACATAGATCAATGAAACAGAATATAAAGCCCAGAAATAAACCCAGGCATCTATGGGCAATTAATCTATGACAAAGGAGGGAAGAATATACAAAAGAGAAAAGATAGCCTTTTCAATAAGTGGTGCTGGGAAAACTGGACAGCTACATGTAAGAGAATAAGATTAGAAAATTCTCTTACACCATACACAAAAATAAGCTCAAAATTGATTAAAGACCTAAATGTAACACTGAAACCATACAAATCTTAGAAGAGAACGTAGGCAGAACACTCTTTGACAGAAATCATAGCAATATTTTTTGAATGTTTTCTAAGGCCAAAGAGAAAAAAACCAAAATAAAAGAATGGGGCTTAATTAAAATGAAAAGCCTTTGCACAGAAAAGGAAACTATCAACAAAGTGAAGACAGCCTATGGAATGAGAGAAAATATTTGCTAATGATATGACCAAAAGGGGTTTAGCCTCCAATGTATATAAACAGCTCATAAAACATCAAATAAAATAAACAACTCAATGTAAAAATAGGCAGAAAACCTGAATATATATTTTTCCAATAGATGCCAAACAGATACATGAAAAAATGCTTAACATTGCTAAGCATCAAGGAGAGACAAGTCAGATATCACACCACACCTGTCAAAATGCTATTATCAAAGTGTTTATAAGTAACAGATATTGGCAAGGTTGTGGAGAAAAGAGAAACCTAGTGAACTGTGTGATTGTAAATTGGTGCAGCCACTAAAATATTATGGAAATTCCTTAAACAAACTAAAAATAGAGCTACCATATGTTTCAGCAATTCCACTTCTGGGCATATATCCTGAAAAGATGAAAATATTAATTTGAAAAGAAACTTGCAACTCAGTGTTCATTGCAGCATTATTCACAATAAGTGTCCAATAACAGATGAATGAATATAGAAGGTGTAGTACATATACACAATGGAATATTATTCAGCCATAAAGAATAATGAAATTATGTCATTTGTAACAATGTGGATGAACTTAGAAGGTATTATGCTTAGTGAATTAAGTCAGACAGAGCAAGTCAAATAGTCTGCATTATCAATTATACAAAATCTAAAAAATAAAAAAAAATGCGTATAACAAAACAGAGTCTCCTAGAAATAGAGAACAAATCATAAGTACTAGGAAGGAAAAGGGTAGGGGAAAAGCAAGACAGCAGGATGGAATTATTAGACACAAACTACTACGAGTAAGGTCTTTCCTGGTGGCTCAGTGGTAAAAATCTGCCTGCAATGCGGGAGCCACACAAGATGTGGGTTTGATCCCTGGGTCAGGGAGATCCCCTGAAGGAGGGCATGGCAACCCACTCCATTATTTTTGCCTGGAGAATCTCATGGACAGAGGAACTTGGAAGGTTACAGTCCACAGGGTTGTGAAGAGTCGTACATAACTGAAGTGACTTAGCACACACTATGTATAAAATAAATAAGCAACGAGGATATATTTTACAGCACAGGAATATACAGCAATTGTTTTGTAATGACTTTAAAGGGAGGAAAACCTGTAAAAATAAGTTGTTGTACAACTTGAAACTCAATGTTGTAACTCGACTATACTTCATTTTTAAAAATGTAATAAAAGTCTTTTTTTTTTTTTTTAATTTTTTATTAGTTGGAGGCTAATTACTTCACAACATTTCAGTGGGTTTTGTCATACATTGATATGAATCAGCCATAGATTTACATGTATTCCCCATCCCGATCCCCCCTCCCACCTCCCTCTCCACCCGATTCCTCTGGGTCTTCCCAGTGTACCAGGCCCGAGCACTTGTCTCATGCATCCCACCTGGGCTGGGGATCTGTTTCACCATAATAAAAGTCTTGAGCTGCATAACCATTTCTGTGAAATTTGAAGTTAAAGCAATTTTTTCCCCAATAGAATTGCATCTAGGAAAAAGGGGTAACAATAAAGATAAATTAAAATATCTTTGTGACTAAATTTAAAATAAATTGTTGCTATAGTCATGGAAAACAATAATCAATGAGTAATTTTGTTCTTCACTCACTAGCACACTAGACATATTTAAAGTATAAACAGTGAAATATACTGTAAAATTGCTGGTTTAAAGGTTAGGCTAACAAATCTTTCAATTCCCTAGGTTTGAATGTTAAAATTTATATTTATTAACCTAGTAGTGACTAAGAATAGACTTGCTTTTACTTGTTTTACAATAAACAGAAAAATCAATTGTTAACAATGGCAGTGAATCTTTATTTCTTTATTTATAAATATACTGACAGGAAAAATTGTTTCACCACCAAAGAATCACTAAATCAACAGAAAGTTATTCTAGAAATTTTCAAATGAAAACAAAATAATCATACTTGACAGACTAGCCAAAGAAAAAACACTTACATTAATTTCAGTTAAAGGAAATGAAGTTTTCCCTGTGAGAAAATCAATGCTCAAAGTCATTAATCAAGACAAAAATTATTTATTTTCCTCTGAGATTCATTAAATGGGAAGTTTTCTAGACTGAAACTCATTTATAGATTAACTGTTTAATAAATATCTATTGATACACCTAAGAAAGTACTTTTTACAAGGTATTGAATTTAAATATTCCACTAAAATGAGTGTAGGAATAGTTGACTGCAGGCCATATGTGAGTCAGTATTACTACCTATGGCTTCAAATTTATTAAAAGAGAACGAAGAGGTTATTATGCATGCAGAATCAGATTCTCATATGTGACTCTTACTAGCTATCTTCTTCTGTTTGATCTTGTCATTACAAGCCTGCAATCATCAACTCTCAGGCAGACAGTTCTTTAATGTGAAAATTGAAATAGGCTGAAAAGATTAATTCCAAAAGCAGGTAACACAGAATTGTGCCCCTTGGGGCCATACAATACAATTCAGAGAGAGTTGTATTGCCACTTAAATTGTGGACGTATGGAATGAGATCAAAACAGGCCAGCAGGCATGGTGGGATGGTTGCCAAGAAGGTCTTATAGAAAAGTGTTCATTGTCACCTTCACTTCATGGAGATAAAAGCTTAACAAGGAACAAATTATTTGTCCTGGTGATTATTACAGAAGGTAAGATGAGCTTCTGGAGGAAAGCTGTAGCAAGAGAAGGCTGGGAGTTTTAAATGACACATTGCTAATTTGGAGACTTTCCTCCCTCCTAAGTTTCATTAGTGATGACACCATGTGAGAGATGTGTTGTGCAAGAAGTTGTAGGTGGCTGAATACAGAACACTAGACATTCAATTACCTTCAGCACTAACATGGGCTGGTCCACACAGAGATTGTCTTCAATAGAGATACACCAGCCCTGTTTATTTTTTAATAACACTTGGATGTTCACACAGCCTTGAAAACAGTGACGGGCCATGCTGTCAGCAGCAATGAAGTATTTTCTGCAGCAATTTTCTTTAAAACAATTGCTTCTTTATAAATGTCAGTACCTACACCCAGTCTCTATTTGATTTCTCATGGATAGGCTATTCATTCTTTTTAAAACTTTTAAATATTAATCTAAGGATTTTTTTTTTAATTTGAGGAGATTTTATGGATACTAAATCTGTTGACCTAAAACAATTAGACAACCATTTATTTCTCCAAAAAAAAAAAAAAAATGGGTTTATTTATATTAGCAAAGAATTGCAGTTCGGAGTCTACAACCATAGTGAGCTACCTGCATGTCTTCTTGCACAAGGAAAGGCATGTTATTTTAAAGAGAGGGAAAGGGAATTATGAAGCTGTAGTAAACAAAGAGTCCATTGTAGGAATTGAGATTGACTGAGGCTGTATCCTATTAACTGAGCTTTTCCCGGGCGTGAAGAATCTGTCTTCCTCCTCTTGGACCCTGCTGCCATCATGGGTACAAGAGCTCTCCCTCTGGTTGTTTAACTCTATTTTAATTGCAAGTGTGAAGTGAAAGTGTCACTAACTCAGTCATGTCTGACTCTTCGTGATCCCATGGACTATAGTCCACCAAGATCCTCTCTCCATGGAATTCTCCAGGCAAGAATACTGGAGTGGGTTGTCATTCCTTTCTCCAGGGGATCTTTCTGACTCAGGGTTTGAACTCAGGTCTCCTGCATTGCAGGCAGATTCTTTACCATCTGAGCCACCAAGAAAGCATTTTTACAATTTTTATAGTGAAAGACAGTTTAAGATGTTAAATACAAAGAAGGCACACAAAAATTGAAAAAGATAAATAAATAAACTTGACATTTCTAGGAAAAGAGTAATCATACTGACTGATAAGGAGGAAGGAAGGACAGCTAGGGTGTGTCTAAACTGACTCCTCCATCAGCCTTCTGCATGTTACACTGCTTCCTGACACCATCTTGGTGTTCGTGGCTTTTTTGTATACTTTCCACACTATTTCTTTACATTTTCTCAGGCTTCATGAGAAGGATTCATCCACTCACCTGTTTGCCTGAGTCAATCATGACAAGTTTCTCAGAACACTCTTCTACATTTTTCTAGAAGTTTTACAGGTCCTGGGGAGATGAATTTACATCCCAGAAGGCTGATGGAGGAGTCAGTCTAGACACACCTTAGGTGTCCTTCCTTCCTCCTTATCAATATGATTACTCTTTGTGGTTCTACATGCAGAACGTTTGTATCCTTGTCCACAAAGTCAGGTGTTGAGGCCCTAAGCCCCAAGATGATGGTATCAGGAATTAGAATCTTTGGGAAGTTATGTCATGAATGTGGAGCCCTTATGAATGGGAGTGATATCTATAAAAGATCCAGCAGGGAGCCCCTCATCCTACTGCCCTGTGAGGACCTGGAGAGAAGATACCATCTGTGGCCAGGAAGAGGATCTCACCAGAACCCCACCATGCAGACCCCGGGACCTAGGACTTTCAGCCTCCAGAACTGTGAGAAATAAAGTTCTGCTGTTTACAAGCTACCCAGTCTCTGGAACTTTTTAATAGCAGCCTAAAGAAGCAAAGACATGTAGTAAGGACATTAACACAAGATTTGACATCTCAAAAATTGTTAAGTATAAAGCTTAACTAGCTAGTGTCACTAGCTACAGGCACTATTCAATGGTGATGATTTCACAATTGTACACATTTTTAAATTGCTTTTATTTTAAATTTTTATTGACATATAATTGACTTACAATATTGTGTTAGTTTCAAGTGCACAGAAAAGTGAATCTGTTACACATATACATATATCCACTCTTTTTTAGATTCTTTTCCCACATAGGTCATTACAGAGTATTCAGTACAGTTCACTGTGCTATATCACAGAACATTATTAGTTGTTTATTTTATGTGTAGTAGTATGTACGTGTCATTTCCAACCTCCCAATTTATCCATGCCTCTCTTGCTTTCTTATTCCCAAACTCATCAAGTTGTACACATCCAATGGGTGCAGCTATTTACAAGTCAAGGATATGTTTTGTTTTTTTACATGACAGAAATGAAAGAAAATAGAAACCACTGAGCTAATAAGTGCACACCTACAAAAATGGTAGAAAGAAAAATAATGATAAATAGTTTAAAATAAATTAATTATCTAAGTTTTTTAATTTCAGTAATATAAAGGCAACATATGTCAACTTGATAATTAGAAGCCCTGTAACTGTTGTTTAAAATATTATTGTTGGCAAAATACAACCAATCAAAGATGAATTAAAAGAAAGAATTCACAAAAGAAAAGAGCAGCCATGGTAAAACAACTAAAGAAGAACATAGAATATGACTGGAAAATAAAATGAATCTTACTTGAGAGCATAAAATATTCTAATTGAAATGTGATAAAATATCAGCATATTCAATCTAGCTCCACTGTGTATATTGGAGGAAGAATACACCTTGACCTGATTGGGTTTTATCCAATAAAAGCAAAAATTTTTGAACAATAAGAAAGTGTGAACATAATTAACAAGAATTACCAATAAAAGTAGAAAAAAACATTTTAAAAAGACTAATAATTTAGAAAAATAAAAATCACTAAGAGTTTAGTTAGGAGAATTCTCTAACTTGATAAATGATACCTAACAGAAACCTCAATAGCTATCATAACTATGATAAAAACCATAGAATTTTACCATTGCATTCAAAAAGACTTCTATTTTTTTATCATTTGGATTTTCATAATAAAGATAAATGAGTTATGTAGTTTAAAATACATTTTTTAAAATGTGACTTAAAAATTATTGTGGAGTAAAAATAATGAAATTAGAACTGCTATATGACCCAGCAATCCCACTTCTGGGCATACACACCAAGGAAACCAGATCTGAAGAGACACGTGCATCCCAATGTTCATCGCAGCACTGTTTATAATAGCCAGGACATAGAAGGGGGTAGAAAGAGTACTCCGCTTGCTAGTGTTAGCAATGGAGTTATATACCTTTTAATTACTTATTACAGTGAATCAAAAGAATGTCTGGAGGTTGTAAAGACCTCACTAGGCCCACTCCAGTAATTTACATTTTAAGATAACAGAATTAGCCAGAAGGTTTTTTCCAGAGACTGTCCTCAAGCAGGGTACATTATTATTATATAATCCTAAGGAATATAGAGAGAAAAAACCAAACAAACAAAAAAAAAACACAAAAAACACATTTGTCCTTTCTTCCTCCTTGAGAATTCCAGACCCCTCTCTCCTTGGGAACCCCTGGACTTCTTATCAAACTGCCTAAGAATTGACTCTGTCAATACTACACATGTAGTGACATCATGCTAACAATCAAATTGTATTTCAAATTCCGGCCAATTAAGGATTTCTAGACACAATTCCAACAAAAGCAATGAACAGAAGCCTTGCTTTTCATTAGGTTTTGCCCACGTAAGGGTCAGAACTCTGGAGGGAATAATTATCTAAATTAAGTCTATTTTCTTTATTGAACTAGGTGGTCAGCAGGCTTGGTTTTGCTATGTGTTGGGGATGTAACTGTTGTTTTAGCATCTACTATTGCTGCAAGATTTAAGTTCAAGGGTCAGAGTTACCAGATGAATATCACAGAAGATGGACTATACATAGACTGTGAGGCAAGAGACCCTGAAGGGGTGGAGTGTGGGGAGAGAGCAAATTAGCTAAGGGGGCAGGTTCAGGCTCTCTTGCGCCATGTTTTGTAAATAATGACTATGTAACAGCTGAGATCATTTGTAGTACTGCTCATATGTGTCACCAGGTACTGGCTTGGTCACGCGTCATGTGTAGTACATATGTGTGAGCTCCACCTGAAGAGTGGAGGCATTACTGCTGCATCAAGACTGTGTCCACTGGGCCAGACACAAAGGGGGAGATTATAGTGTGTCTACTGCTATGGTGAAAATTGATGCTTTTGAACTATGGTGTTGTAGAAGACTCTTGAGAGTCCCTTGGACTGCAAGGAGATCCAACCAGTCCATCCTGAAGGAGATCAGTCCCGGGTGTTCATTGGAAGGACTGATGCTGAAGCTGAAACTCCAATACTTTGGCCACCTGATGTGAAGAGTTGACTCCTTGGAAAAGACCTTGATGCTGGGAGGGATTGGGGACAGGAGGAGAAGGGGATGACAGAGGATGAGATGGCTGAATGACATCACTGACTGGATGGGTGTGAGTTTGAGCAAACTCTGGGAGTTTGTGATTGACAGGGAGGCCTGGCGTGCTGCGATTCATGGGGTCGCAGAGAGTCGGACACGACTGAGCGACTGAACTGAACTGAACTGCTATGGCTGCTGCCTCAGCCAGGAGAGGCTGCAGCCTGTCCCTTTCCCCTTCCCACGCCCTTGGACACAAAAGCCTTCTCAGCAGAGGCTGGTGGCGGTTTCTGTTCCAAGTTCATCTCCTGTAAAACAAAACCTTAGGGACCCAAAGAATGAACGCAGAACAGCAGCACAAGAAAGAGCTCCCAGCACCAGTGCTGGGCTCTCCCAGCCCAGGACACGGGTCAGCTTAGTCACAACACACACACTGGATCCAAATGGCTTAGCACAGCACCTATGCAACGGAGCCCCAGTTCTTTTTGTTTTGTTTTGTTTTTTAATCACTCACAAAAATGAAAAAAGCTTAAGTTAAAGTCAAATCCTTTAGTAAAAAGAGAAGTATGTGCTTAAACCCAAATCCTGGACACATTCCAGCCTCCCAGAGACCACAAGTGTGTCAAACATGCATTGCATGTCCTTTCCGCCTGTTGTGTGTGTACAGGTAGAACTACCTTGGGCAGTGTAGACCATTATCTCTAGTCCCCATGGTGCTCAAAAGACAGCTTTTCCAAGTTTGATGTCTTCCTTCTGTCATCTAAAACATCGTCTTATTGGACTACGCTTAAGAGCTATATGTAAGAAAACATTACTACTTGTAGATGTCATCAGGATTTAATATAAGATAATATACAATAGTTATTACCTAAAGCTCTAGATTTCACAGGTTCTTTTAATTAGGAAAAAACTTACTTTTGTGTTCTATTCATGTAGCCAAGTTTTATTTTTATATTTCTTATTCTACCTACAGAATACAATATGGTTCTATATAGCCACAGTTTCTTCACAAACTGCCTTAATTGATGATATACTGGGGACATTCTTATTGTATTTCTTTAAAATGTATATGTATATTTCATCAAATTGCAATTGCTCATTTCTGCAACTTTGTATTGGTTGAGGACATGAAGACATGAGGATAATCCTGTCTGTAGGATTTCACAAATGTATAATAATTGATATTTACTATTATTTTACTTGACTATAAAGGTAGGAAACCAATAACTTTGGTCTTATATTCTTGGCAAGTGTGTTTGGGTTTCAGGTGGTTACAGTGGAGGATTTAAAGGTTGAACATGCCTTGTTTTTCATTTCCTGACCAACTATCACTTCATCGTTTGACTTTAATCAGTTGGCTTCTACATACCTCAGTTCAATTCAGGCATTATGTAAGAATTAGAATTTTTCTGATAGATCTTGCATCTCATCTGAATATATTACATAGAAATACATATTCTTTATTTTCTTTTTCCATGCAAAAAACTTGACAATGACTAAAAAATATTTCTGCTTCACTATTTACTGTTTTATTATTATTATCTTTGTAAACATGAGTGCTGTAAAATACTCTTTGTATAAAATATACTTAGTATTTCTTACTATATATACCATGCAGTTGGAAAACAATTCTGCACATGCAAACACAGGGAGGACATAGCTGAGCTGTGCTCTTCTCTGAGACTGAGCTCTTTCATTCACCTTTGTACTCACTGAACCTTGCTCAGCACCTGTTACATAGCAGCTATTTAATGTGTGTTTGCCAAAATGAATGAATGGGGAAAATGTCCTGACTTATTGCATCTGCAATTATATAAATAATGTCATACTTGAATATGAAGAGGAAAAGTACCCTAATTTGTGTAACAAAAATTCCTCTGTACATCTTCATTCTAAAGGAGGATGAAGGAATAATACTGAAATTGAGCAGAACCCTGGGGGCTCTCCCAGGGCCCAAACACCCTCCCTGACCATCATTTCTTCTTTGTAGAACAAAAGCTTTCATTTCCTAGTCCTGCCTGCCTTGAGTTGCAAAGAACATACTCTAACAGTTACTAATTAGGGAAGTGAGGGAATCAGAAATAAAGGAAACAAAATGACCTTGAAAATAACAGTGCAGCTAACCAGGAATTCAAATTGTTAATCCATCATGTAGGCTCTAATTTGCTTTTCCTGAGCACATAGATCAATCATGATCATCAATGGCACATCTGGTCACATGATAGGACCGTGAAATCTGCAAGGGAGGCCTTAGCCAAAAGCTGAAATCAAAAGGACTTCTTTCCTTGAAAAAAGACCCCTCCAACACTTTTGGAGGGAGTGTAAACTGGGACAACCACTATGGTGAACAGTTTAGAGATTCCTCAGAAAACTAAAAATAGAACTAAAAATATGACCCATTCACCCCTATGTTTGTAGCAGCACTATTCACAGTAGCCAAGACATGGACACAACCTAAATGTCCATCAGCAGATGAATGGATAAAGAAGATGTGATACATATATACAATGGAATATTACTTAGCCATAAAAAGAACAAAACAATGGTCATTTGCAGCAACAAAGGGCTTCTGAGGTGGCACTAGGGGTAAAGAACCTGCCTGCCAATGCAGAAGATGTAAGAGATGCAGGTTCAATCCCTGGGTCAGGAAGATCCCCTGGAGGAGGGCATGGCAACCCACTCAGTATTCTTGTCTGAAGAATCCCATGGGCAAGGGATCCTGGCAGGCTACAGTCCATAGGATCACAAAGAGTCAAACATGACTGAATTGACTAAGCACGCACACATGGGCAGTATCATGGATGGACCAAAAGACGATCATACTAACTGAAGTCAGTTAAAGAAATACAAATACCATATGATATCACTTATATGTGGAAACTAAAATATGGCACAAATGAACCTATCTGTGGAATAGAAACAGATTTTAGACATAGAGAAAAAACTGAGTGTTGCCAAATGGGAAGGGAGTGGGGGAGGTTTGGACTGGGAATTTGGGATTAGCAGATACAAAGTATTATATATAGGATGGATAAACAGCAAGGAAGGTCCTACTGTATAGCTCAGGTAACTATATTCAATATTCTATGATAAACCATAATGGAAAAGAATACTTTTAAAAAGAATGTATATGTGTGTGTGTGTGTGTGTGTGTGTGTGTAGCTTAATCAGTTTACTGTATGTATAGCAGAAATTAACAAAAAATTATAAATCAACTATACTTCAAAAAAAATCAAAGAACAAACAAAAAGCAAAGATCCCTTCCCTTTACTCTTTTTGCCTTTGAAACTCTTATGCTCCAGCCAGCAAGAAGGATTTGAGAAAAACCAAATCTCCCATCTTTGTAGTTGGTGGTCTGTTGATTACTAAACTTTTTTCTTCTTTAGTCTCTGACATGTTGTTTCACTGGGTGAGTGAGGCACATGAACTTTTATTTGATAAAAACAATTGGAGGAGAAAGCAGTAGAAGGTGAGAGGATGGCAAGGAGGGTATTAATTATTTCAACATGGTAACCACTAACCCATGTTCACTTCTATTATTACTCTCTCAGAATTCCCTCTGTGCCTGCTTTGAAATATGCCATTCTTAAACCATTTAAATAATTAACAAAGACTTTTTTGTGTAAAATTACCATAAGGACTTGAGTTCATATTAACATTTACAGGTGGGCCTGGCTAATCAAATAAATGACTCCATTCTGTGCGAGATACAGGTGCAAACAACACATTTAGGGAAAAGGCCAGCATATTGTACAGAATTCACATATACCTGAGATCAACCAAGAAAATTTGAATACAAACAATTAGATCTGGACTGAATCAGTTACTGCTCCATGTCAAAACATTTGAAAAATTTGATATATTCATTTGGATTCAACAAAGGAAAAAATTATTCCAACCATTTAATTTTACTAAACAACAGAATAAATAATCCAACTCAATAGCACATATTTGTGTATCTTCAATAGCTGGCAGCAACTGACTCCAATGAGACTGTAACTAAAGCTCTGGAATCTCAGAAACATGCATGCTTTCATGTGCATACACATGCACACACACACATCATTTTCAGGGTAGTCTTGGCCATATTGAAGTTAGACCCTGATGTAAGAATCCTGTCTGCTGAGCAGGAGATGCATACTTGTCTTACCTGCTCCTTGTTTTTCCAGTTAAGCAACATCTGCTAGAGTAATGCTACTAGATCCTTCAGTTCAGTTCAGTTCACTCACTCAGTCATGTCCTACTCTTTGCGACCCAGTGGACAGCAGCACACCCGTCCATCACCAACTCCTGGAGTTTATTCAAACTCATGTCCATTGAGTCAGCGATGCCATCCAACCATCTCATCCTCTGTCGTCCACTTCTCCTCCTGCCTTCAATCTTTCCCAGCATCAGGGCCTTTTCAAATGAGTCAGTTCTTCACATCAGGTGGCCAAAGTACTGGAGTTTCAGCTTCAGCATCATTCCTTCCAATGACTATTCAGGACCCATTTCCTCTAGGTTGGATCTCCTTGCAATCCAAGGAACTCTCAAGAGTCTTCTCCAACACTACAGTTCAAAAGCATCAATTCTTTGGCACTTGGCATTCTTTATAGTCCAACTCTCACATCCATACATGACTACAGTAAAAATCATAGCCTTAACTAGACAGATCTTTGTTGACAAAGGAATGTTTCTGCTTTTTAATATGCTGTCTGGGTTGGTCATAACTTTTCTTCCAAGGAGTAAGCATCTTTTAACTTCATGGCTGGAGTCATCATCTGCAGTGATTTTGGAGCCCCCCCAAAATAAAGTCTGCCACTGTTTCCACTGTATCTCCATCAATTTGCCATGAAGTGATGGTACCGAATGCCATGATTTAGTTTTCTGAATGTTGAGCTTTAAGCCATTTTTTTCACTCTTCTCTTTCACTTTCATCAAGAGGCTCTTTAGTTCTTCTTCACTTTCTGCCATAAGGGTGGTGTCATCTGCATATCTGAGGCTACTGATATTTCTCCCAGCAATCTTGACTCCAGCTTTTGCTTCATCCAGCCCAGTGTTTCTCATGATGTACTCTGCATATAAGTTAAATAAGAAGGGTGACAATATCCAGCCTTCATGTACTCCTTTTCCTATTTGGAACCAGTCTGCTGCTCCATGTCCAATTCTAACTGGTTCTTCCTGACCTGCATACAGGTTTCTCAAGAGGCAGGTCAAGTGGTCTGGTATTCCCATCTCTTTCAGAATTTTCCACAGTTTATTGTGATCCACACAGTCAAAGGCTTTGGCATAGTCAATAAAGCAGAAATAAATGTTTTTCTGGAACTCTCTTGCTTTTTTGATGATCCAGCAGATGTTGGCAATTTGATCTCTGGTTCCTCTGCCTTTTCTAAAACCAGCTTGAACATCTGGAAGTTCATGGTTCACATACTGTTGAAGCCTGGCTTGGAGAATTTTGAGCATTTCTTTACTAGTGTGTGGGATGAGTGCAATTGTGTGGTAATTTGAGCATTCTTCGACATTGTGGGAATGGAATGAAACCCGGTCTTTTCCAATCCTGGGACCACTGATGAGTTTTCCAAATTTACTGGTGTATTGAGTGCAGCACTTTCACAGCATCATGGTTTAGGATTTGAAAAGCTCAGCTGGATTTCCATCACCTCCACTAGCTTTGTTCATAGTGATGCTTCCTAAGGCCCACTTGACTTCACATTCCAGGATGTCTGGCTCTAGGTGAGTGATCACACCATCATGATCAATGAAACTCAATGAAACTATGAGCCATGCTGTGTACGTCCATCCAAGATGGACTGGTCATGGTGGAGACCTCTGACAAAATGTGGTCCACTGGAAAAAGAATGGCAAACCACTTTAGTATTCTTGTCTTGAGAACCCCATGAACAGTTTGAAAAGGCAAAAAGACAGGACACTGAAAGATGAACTCCCCATGTCGATAGGTACCCAATATGCTACTGGAGATCAGTGAAGAAACAACTCCCAGTAGAAGGAAGAGATGAAGCCAAAGCAACAATAACACCAGTTGTGGATGTGAGTGGTGATGGAAGCAAGGTCCGATGCTGTAAAGAGCAATTAGTATTGCATACACACCTGGAATGTTAGGTCCATCAGTCAAGGCAAACTGGAAGTGGCCAACCAGGAGATGGCAAGAGTGAACATCAACATTCTAGGAATCAGTGAAATAAAATGGACTGGAATGGGTGAATTTAACTGAGATGATCGTTATATCTACTACTGTGGGCAAGAATCCCTTAGAAGAAATAGAGTAGCCATCATAGTCAGCAAGAGTCCAAAATGCAGCACTTGGATGCAAAGGCTAACAGAGTTTTGTCAAGAGAACGCACTGGTCATAGTAAACACCTTCTTCCAACAACACAAGAAAAGACTCTACACATGGTCATCACCAGGTGGTCAGCACCAAAATCAGACTGATTATATTCTTTGCAGCCAAAGATGGAGAAGCTCTATAGAGTCAGCAAAAACAAGACCAGGAGCTGACTGTGGCTCAGATCATGAACTTCTTATTGCCAAATTCAGACTTACATTGAAGAAAGTAGGGAAAACCACTAGACCATTCAGCTATGACCTAAATAAAATCCTTAACGATTATACAATGGAAGTGAGAAATAGATTTAAGGGACTAGATCTGATAGACAGTGTGTCTGATGAACTATGGATGGAGGTTCGTGACATTGTACAGGAGACAGGTAGCAAGACCATGCCCAAAAAAAGAAATGAAAAAAGGCAAAATGGTTGTCTGAGGAGGCCTTACAAATAGCTGTGAAAAGAAGAGAAGCAAAAAGCAAATGAAAAAAAGAAAGATACTCCCATTTGAATGCAGAGTTCCAAAGAATAGCAAGGAAACATAAGAAAGCCCTCCTCTGTGATCAGTGCAAAGAACTAGAGGAAAACAATAGAATGGGAAAGACCAGAGATCTCTTCAAGAAAATTAGAGATACCAAGGGAACATTTCATGCAATAATGGGCTCAATAAAGGACAGGAATGGTGTGTACCTAACAGAAGCAGAAGGTCTTAAGAAGAGGTGGCAAAAATGCTAGACCCTTCACTCACCCTTTTATTTATCTTGGACCATGAGGAAAACTGACAGTTATCTGATTGTTGAGTGACATCTACTGAACCGTGTTACTTACTTGGGTGGGAGGGTAACCCAATCAATCTCTGCAAAAACTGAGCAATTATCTTCTTTACTATTTTCTTTCCCCAAGTATCTGTGAGGCAAAAGTCCAGGATACATGTGTTTGGCCTAAAACTCAGTTTTAATTTCAGATGTATTCCTCAAGTGAATAACTTAGGAAGGGTAGGGAGTGAGTGTGCTGGTATAAACAAGATAGAGCAGGAATCTAGTTTGGCCACAGATCAAAGCCTTTTCCTTTAAGCAGCTTAACAATAATGCAGCTCAATCACTTCCAAACTTTGGAAGTAGACAAATATATGTTATTTATCAAAGTACTATAACCTCAATACTGCTCATACATGTGAAAGTTGCTCATACATGTCCGTCTCTTTGTGACCCAATGGACCATACAGTCCATGGAATTCTCTACACCAGAATACTGGAGTGGGTAGCCTTTCCCTTCTCCAGGGGACTTTCCCAGGAGAAGATCGAACTCCAGGGCTCAAACCCGGGTCTCCCACACTGCAGGCAGATTCTTTACCAGCTGAGCCACAAGGGAAGCCCTGGTCATGTATAAAAACATCTATTAATATATGATAGACTAAAAGGAAAATCTTGAAGAAAATTGTAACTAATTTTCTGATATTTGGTGGGAGATTTTGTTCAAAATTTGAGAAACTAAATTTTATTATGCCCAAGAATTTTTTAAAAATACTAATTCATTTTCTATGAGTGTTACTCATAAAAATCAAATATTTATAAAGCAAGAAGTTACTTTAAAATTTATAGAAAAAAATCTTTATTTACAGGTAAGTGAAATGAAAGTATAAAAATAATAATATATTACCTGGAAAAAGAAATCTTTTGTTCTAGAATTCAGATTAATGCATTTCAATTGTTTCTTTCAATTGCCTTCAAAAACAAGTGCAAATTTGATGTATGCAGCAGGGTAACCAATACCAGTGCTCTGCGACAATCTGGAGGGGCAGGGTAGGAAGAGAGATGGGAAAGGGTTCAGGATGGAGGGGACACTTGTATATGTATGACCAATTCTTACTGATGATGGCAAAAGCCATCACAATATTGTAAAGTAATTATCCTCCAATTAAAATAAGTAAATACATTTTTTAAAATGCCTTTAGTTCCAAACAAATAGCATGGAAGAGATACTCAATTTGTATAAGCATTGCTGTCTTATTCAGCTTTAGTCTCTGTAACAAAATACCAAAGATCATGTGTCTTAAGCAAGAGATGCTTATTTCTTTCAGTTCTGGAGACTAGAAAGTCCAAGATCAAGATGCTGGCAGGCTGCGTTCAAGGTGAGTCTTCACCTCCTCCTGGCTATACAGCAGACAGCTGCCTGTCTGCGGGCCTTTCCTTCATGATGGGTGCTGAGAGAGGGGGAGATTTGTAAGGACACTCATCCCTTCACAGGGGTTCCACCCTGACAATTCATCTAAACCTAATTGCCTTTCCAGGGCCTCACCTCCTAACAGTATCATATTGGGGATTGATAATTTGAACATATGGATTTGGATGGGACAGAAACATTCTGGCCATAACAATAACCACTTCCAATTTAGATTATATATGTATTCATATGTCCACACACATATATGCATGCATATGTATATATATATGTGTATACATAAGTATATCCCTATATCCACATACATATATGTGCATGTATATGAACATACATGTAGGTATATATACATATATGTACACACAAAGACTCCTTTCAATTGTCTTTTGTGTTGATGTGTTGTGACTAAGATTCTTATGGACACTAGAGAAAGAAACAATTGAAACTGCCATGAGTAGAGATATGGCAGGTAAGAGTATAATGTGGTGTCTATTTTCTAATTCTTCTCCTTATTTTCTCTTCACACCCAGACTTCAGGAATGACCACTGAAATAGATATTTTCATTCTGGCTTCCAGCCATCACACTTAAATTGTTCAATAAACTGAGTTGTATATGAACACTGCATTGGAATCATATTCTAAAAGTGATCTGTTGTTTCTATTTGATTAGCCCTCATGCAGCAGCACAATGGAATAAACCAGTTTACATCCCCAGTGTGCTCTGAAATAGAGGTTCTTTCTGCAGTTATTAAATCTTTCAAGCCAGATAGTCATTTTATTGCAGTTTTGCTGTCAGTTCCAAGGTCTAAATTACTTGCAAAACTTGAATTGCTGGTATTCACATTTCAATAGACACTTGCAACTCTGTTTCAACTTGCAAATATGCCTGATAATATATTTGTTGTTCATGTTTTAAATTATAAATTATATTTTACCTTCAGAAAGGTCAACTCCCTAGGTACATTGATTCAGGTGCAGCATTATTTTTTTTTAAGTATCACTAACGCATTTCAAGAAGGAAATGGCAACCCACTCCAGTACTCTTGCCTGGAAAATCCCATGGATGGAGGAGCCTGGTAGTCTACAGTCCGTGGGGTCGCAAAGAGTTGGACACGACTGAGCAATGTCAATGTCAATGTCAATGCATTTCCAACTTGAAATTAATTATTCAGGACTAATACATATAGATGCAAAATGAAATAGAAGGTGATGTGATCCGTTCAACGTTTTGATCAAATAGTAACTAATTCCTTCACTTGTCAATCAAATAGCAATGGTAAAATGTTCCCTGAGATAGTCAAACTTTTCAGCCTCCAGCTACTAAGTAACCCAGACTCATTTATGAAAGGTCGGGGCATGCCCCGGGAAAGTACTGCAAGGCAAATTCCGGAGGCTGGCTAAACTTCCAGGGACCGACCCCCTGCAGCCTGGTCCAATCAGGTACCAACACAGAGCCCTCCGACACTGACTGCCGCTGTAGCCCGCGCTTTCTTCCTTATATAAAAAGACCTGGCTTGGACGCCGGCCCTGACTATAAAACCCCTCCCCACCCCTCATACCTCGCAGACTCCCTTTGTCTCCTCACTCACCCGCCCCCGGGAGAGCGATGCTTAATAAAGGTCTTTACCACCGGTCCTTAGAGGCGGCTTTTTTCCTCCTGCGGCGTTTTTTCTAACAATTTACACCTTATGCTTAAATGGAGTGTATCATTCAGTTCCTCAATAAGACAGCAGAGTATGGTTTCTTATATTGGGGAGGTGACCAAACTAATCTTACTCTTTGGCACTCAAATTGCCCTCTTTAGAAACAGTCAAAAATATTTAATCAATTTAATTTCTACCTAATTGAGAGGCCTAATTTTTGCTATATGAATAGTTTTTTATAAATGTTCTAGTTAATTGTGCAGTTTTTTGTGCCTCAATTTGGGACTTCCCTGTGGCTCAGCTGATAAAGAATCCACCAGGAGACCTGAGTTGGATCCCTGGTTTGGGAAGATCCCCTGGAGAAGGGATTGGGGCTATCCATTCCAGTATGAATAGTTTTTTATAAATGTTCTGGTTAACTGTGCAGTTTTCAGTGCCTCAATTTATTTAACACAAATACGTTTAAATGAAACAATGGGTTTTTCAAGTCACACTTAAAAGCAATGTGATTTTTGTATTATTATTTTAAATATTTAGTAAGTAAACAGCATACACAGTATTACATTGTTCCTAAGAAAGGACTGCTGCTGCTGCTGCTAAGTCGATTCAGTCGTGTCTGACTCTGTGCGACCCCATAGACGGAAGCCCACCAGGCTCCCCCGTCCCTGGGATTCTCCAGGCAAGAACACTGGAGTGGGCTGCCATTTCCTTCTCCAATGCATGAAAATGAAAAGTGAAAGTGAAGTCGCTCAGTCTTGTCTGACTCTTAGCGACCCCATGGACTTCAGCCTACCAGGCTCCTCCGTCCATGCGATTTTCCAGGCAAGAGTACTGGCGTGGGGTGCCATTGCCTTCCCCGAAGAAAGGACTAGGTAAGATCATCTCTTTTGTTCCACTCCCTCCTTTCTGAGTTCTGTAAATGTCAAGAAGTTGAGGCCAGCTGAGAGGCAGGATAGTGATTAAACTGAGTGGTATTGGGGTGGGGGATGCTCTGCTCTCTTTGTTCAAATTTGTAAATAATCTTCTAGTATCAACAAAATTTTTAAATGAAAATGGGAACTATGAAATCGTTTTAAAAGATTGACTAAAAACATTCTCACTTATTTAAGCTATTCTTGCTGAATCATAAGGTGAATCGTCTAAAATCTCTGTTCTTTTTTTCTAGTATCCAACATTGTGGTGTTTAGATGCATCATTTCTGAATTGCCCATCTCCTTCCATCACAGACCACATATCTTGATGGGGAGCTCATTATTATGAGTAATCTTGAACTGTGTTACAGGGCTATAAACTTGATATTTATGCCTAGCCATTTAGAAGTTACTGAAGATTAAAAATATTTATCTTAAAGTTTAAAAGTATATTTTCATTGTTCCCTTAACCCAATCAAGATGGAAATCTTTGGACAGTGAAAGTAAATGACAACTTTTTTTTTTAACCTTCTTAACCCTAAAATTGATTTTCTATTTAGAGCTTTTCATAACACACTGTTTGCAGGCTTCCTAAAAGTGACTTTACAAGTGAACAGCTTTCCTGTCAAACAGCAGAGCTCAAACTAGAACTTGAATGGCATGAAAAAAGTCAGTTTCTATGAGAAAGATATCAATCTGAGCTACTTCATAATTAAAAGTCTGATTATAAGGACCTGAGAAAATGATGTGGTTAAATTTGTACTTGTCTTCACTCTTCCTTTTTATTTCTGATCTACTTTCTCTACCTTTACATTTTCTTTTTCCCTCTTGATGGATATTTACTTTTGGCATCTTGTCTTCCTTGCAGATGAAAGATAGATTTTTCCTAGCTTAATTTTGAATTAAGAAATATGCCTCTAAGCTTTAAGTAGGCTGAAGGTGATTGCACAACTTCCAGCTTAAATTAGCTTTAGAACAGGGGTCCCTAACCAGTCGCAAAGCAGGGACCCATATCAGCCTGTGGCCTGTTAGGAACCTTAGGAACCAGGCAGCACAACAGGAGGTGAGTGGTGGGTAAGCAACTGAAGCTTTATCAGTATTTATGGCCACTCCCCATAGCTTGTATTACTCCCTCAGCTCCACCTCCTGTCAGATCAGTGGTGGCATTAGCTACCCATAGAAGCACACCACACTTGGGATGTCTCTGTCTCCCATCATTCCCAGATGGGCCTGTCTAGCTGCAGAAAAACAAGGTTAGGGTTCCCAGGGATTCTGCATTATGGTGAAATGTATAATCATTTCATTATATATCATGGCATAATAACAATAGAAATGAAGTGCACAATAAATGCAGTGTGCTTAAATCACCCCAAAACTACGCCACCCACCCATCCTCACCCCCACACCCTCCGCTGCCCTGCAAAGTTCATGGAAAAAATGTCTTGCATGAAACTGGTCCCTGGTACCAAAAAGACTAGGGAACTGTTGCTTTAGAAGTTACTTTAGATACATGCTTCAAAACAACTTCTTTGTAAATGAATGTGTCTTTGACTTTGGTCACTAGAGACATTGCTTTTATTATTCAACAAACTCTTTATCCAACGTTGTATTTTCAGGTTAACACTAGAATCCACTATCCAAATGTGAGCTGCATGTATGGTGGTGTCTCCTTCTTTAAATGCAGGTGACCAGCAGGTGGGCTGTATAAATGTGCTATCATAATTGATTTGTGCTTGTAATTTGCTTTCAGAACTGATTTCACTATTTGTCTTGCTTTGCTTCATCTCTCCTGCAATATATCAAATATATTATGTTTAACTTTATTTTTTACAACTCTACTTTTTATGTTCTTACCACTCAGTCCATTTGCTTTTCCCTTATCTTGTCGCTTTCCCCGGGTATCCTCCAATGAATAGAAAATGTTTTTATTTATTCTGAAAAAAAAAGATATCAGAATGTATTTGGCTGTCAGACACATCTGACTGGTACTCATACAACAAAAAGTCTAGTGGCTCAAGGAACAAAATATTATGAGGACTCAGGACAACTTAGGTTAAATTCCTTATTTCTACCTACCATCCACTTTGATTTTTCCTTCCACAATGATTTACTCATAATCTCATAGTTCTCAGATTAACAGGAAAAAGCATACAAATTTATTTAAGCTTTATGTGACATGGAAGCCTTCATTAGGAAATGGAGAGTTCAAGAAATAGCCCTGCATATTTTATGCTAGGTTTAATGAAGAGTGGGCCACTTCATGGAAATATAACAGGTGAGGGTGTGGAGGTGATTGCAGTAAAAAGGGGAAAACTTAGTGAAACCTGTTGTCTGGATTCTTCTGAGCAATGCTTTGTTGTAGAAATAATGATGTTCCTTTGTTCCAGGTGTATGAGGGCCCTCCATTCATGAGTTTCAGGGGAAAAGTTCGGGGGAGGAGATCAGATTGGTTTTTCTGTTCCTGTTTTCTCAAAATCCTTCAGCTTAAAATATTTAATATGCCAAGGTGCCAAGTTTTGGGGTAGCATGTTTTGAACCCCATCGTTGACACCAGTCCAGAAGCAGAAAGAGACTCGTTTTTTCTCATTTCTCTTTAACACATGGGTGTCCTTCCCAGAAGTCCATCCCTGGACTTCCCCTCAGGGCTCGTGGCCTTGGTGGTTGACATGTCCATTCTTTAACCAGCTATCACTAGCAAAAATGGCATTACCATAACAGGCTATGACCCTGCACCATTCTTTTGTGACTTGGAAGGAGTACAACACAAAGCTGCTCAACATCTGAGAAAAAGAAAGCCCTATGTGGGAAGAACATAACGATGAAGGCATATGAATAGACAACAAGTAGGTGACCTCTCCACAGACCATGAGTGCCATGAAGGCAAATCCTGTGCATCCTGGTTCAGGGAAGTATCTAAAAGTCTTGACCCAGAACCCACAGTGGGTGCTCATCCAGTAATTGTGAAATGAATTCAAGAATAATGCAAATACTAATACAGATAAGAATACAAAGTATAGTCCTTGAAAGGCAAGATAGGAGGCACATAGCCTAACCTCAAAGCCACTATAAGAGCAAAACGCACAGTCTTTATAATGATGTGCAGTTTCTGGATATTCTGAAACTGCATTTAAGTCACTAATGACCTATTTAAGTCACTAATGACCTAAGCTATTAGGGCTTCCCTGATAACTCAGTTGGTAAAGAATCCACCTGCAATGCAGGAGACCCCGGTTCAATTTCTGGGCAGAGAAGATCCACTGGAGAAGGGATAGGCTACCCGTTCCTGTATTCTTGGGCTTCCCTGATGGCTCAGCTGGTAAAGAATCCACCTGCAATGTGGGGGACCTGGGTCTGATCCCTGAGTTGGGAAGATCCCCTGGAGGACTGAAAGGCTATCCACTCCAGTATTCTGGCCTGGAGAATCCCACGGACTGTATATTCCATGGGGTCACAGAGAGTCGGACACGACTGAGTGACTTTCACTCCATAATGACCTATGGGTGACTGAATCCAAGGTTCAATTCTCAGTTACCTTACTTGAACAATAAGCACTGTGGCCATCCTCTCCCCTTTGTACATGTTATTCTTTGGACTTTCAAGGTATCACACGCTCTTGCTTTCTTCCTGTCTCACGGGCTGTTCACCTCAAACTGCATTAACTGTCCCCCGTCTCCTGTCTTAATTCTGGAGTTGCCCCAAGGCTCAGTTCTCAATTCTCTTCTCTTTCCTATTTGCATGTATTCCTTGATGGATGGTCTTTTCTGTCTCTCAACTTGGTATATTATCCTGTTTGCTAAAAAATACCCCCCCCCACCAAAAAAAACCCCAAAATGTTTGGTGCTACTGTGTTTTGGTAATTTTTCTTTCATTTTATCTTATTTTTTCCTTTCTACTTCTTATGTATTTCATCTTTTATAAGCCAAGATAGAAACCAACAAGAAAACAAAATAAGTTTGCTGCTGTGGCTGCAGAATTACTCACAGCAACCTTTGAAGCAAAACGTCCATCGGGAGAAGTTCCACAATTCAAAGCAGCAGACACCTGGGTCTCACCCATTATTTTAGTGCCAAGAGGCCAAACCAGAGTTCGTTCTGCTCTCAAGATGCTTGTAGTGGACCCAGAGAGTGTCAGCACATAAATAAGAACAACAATAAAATGACACAGAATGAACCTCAGCACCTTTTCCTTCACTATAAACTTGTTTCCTGTCTGCTTATACTTAAGAATAAGCAAAACCAAACCAAAATAAACCACAAGAGAATTTTTTTTTTCTTAGAACTGCTTCCTGCCCTGCTATTTAATTCCAAAACCATGGAGGAATTTCCTCTCTTACTCTACTTACTCTGTTACAGGGGAAAATCTGTTTCTTTTACTTTAAATGTTGCTTCCCATTGCTTTTATTCACTAAAATAATACTGTCTACACATAATGACTTGTCTGAGGGGACCCTGCCCCTCTGCCTGAATGTTAACACATCCCTTCCTCAAGGTTGGCCATCCAGGAGATATTTGCAAGATTAATGGCTTTTTAATATTACTTCCTCACTCACCCCATCTCTGTTCTGTAAAAGAACCTGTCACCCAAACCCTGATAAGAAGTTTATTTTGAGACATTAGTCTGCCACCTTCTTTGTCTGCTAGCTTTCCAAATAAACTCATTAGTCCTTGTCTCAATACTTCATCTCCCTACTTATTGGCCTGCTGAGCAGTGAGGAGAGTGAGCTTGGACTCAGTAGGAACTCCTTAATCCCTTATTCAGTCCTGGGTGTTCATTGGAAGGATTGATGTTGAAGCTGAAACTCCAATACTTTGGCCACCTGATGCGAAGGGCTGACTCATGTGAAAAGACCCTGATGGTGGGAAACATTGAAGGCAGGAGGAGAAGGGGACAACAGAGGATGAGATGGTTGGATGGCATCACTGACTCAATGGACATGAGTTTGAGTAAACTCTGGGTGTTGGTGATGGACAGGGAGGCCAGGCGTGCTGCAGTTCATGGGGTCGCAGAGTCAGACACGACTGAGTGACTGAACTGAACTGAACTGAACTAAATCCTTTATTATCTGTGTTGCATCACCTCATTTGTGCTGCAGTCAGCTTCATGGGGTAAGTGAGCACTGCCCTCCCCAGGTCAGATATTCTCCCCAGGCCTCAGCCCTCACTTCCCACAGCAAGTGATGGAGCCAGTCTTGCTTCTCAAATTCCATTCCACTGTTCTAGCTCTCTCTTCCTTGTCTATTTCTCATCTCTTAACTAGCAAATGAGAAGATCTTGGATTAACATAAGTTTATGTGAAAGGATTTTATTTGACACAAACATACTAAGAATCAACAGTATGAAATATTCATAAAAACTCAATGCAAGTCAAGTACCAAAAATAGGAAATCATAGCTTCTGCATAATCTGAAGCCATACGCTGCTGAAACCAAAGCATTTAGTTGAGTTACAAGTAACATGTTAAAGGGACACTTACCAATTGAAAATATGTCCCTAAGAAGGCAACTAAGACATTGAGGGAGGGAGGGAAGCTATAAAACAAGTTAAATGGTTGATGATACAGGACATATTTAGACATAGAAGGGAAAGGAATTAGTGACTTTAAACTTTTTGTTACCAAGTCCAAGCTCACCTCACAACAAGCCGATAATCAGGAAATGAGGTGTCAGTACAAGGAATAGCAACTTTTTTGAAAAGCCAGGTGTCCAAGAAGATGACAGAATAGAATCCTAGAATGCCATCTTATCACAGTCTGCATGGCCATTTCTTTTGTAGAACAGAGAGTGGGAGGAGGTGAGAAAGTAAAGTTAAAGGACCATTTTGTTGTTATTCAGTTGCTCAGTCATGTCCGACTCTCTGTGACCCTATGGACGGCAGCACACCAGGCTTCCCTGTCCTTCACCATCTACTGGAGCTTGCTCAAATTCATGTCCATCAAGTCGGTGATTACATACAACCATCTCATCCTCTGTCGTCCCTTTCTCCTCCTGCCTTCAATATCTCCCAGCATCGAGGTCTTTTCTAGTGAGTCAGCTCTTTGAATCAGATGGCCAAAGTACCAGAGCTTCACCTTCAACATCACTCCTTCCAATGAATATTCAGGATTGATTTCCTTTAGAATTGAAAAGTGAGAATGAAATCACTCAATCATGTCTGACTCTTCCGACCCCATGGACTGTAGCCTACCAGGCTTCTCCATCCATGGGATTTTCCAGGCAAGAATACTGGAGTGGGTTGCCATTTCCTTCTCCAGGAGATCTTTGTGACCCAGGGATTGAACCTGGGTCTCCTGCACTGTAGGCAGACGCTTTACCGTCTGTGCCACCAGGGAAGTCCTCTTTAGGATTAACTGGTTTGATATCCTTGCAGTCCAAAGGACTCTCAAGAGTCTTCTCCCACACCACAGTTTGAAAGCACCAATTCCTTAGCTCTCAGCCTTTTTTATGATCCAAATCTCACATCCATACATGACTACTGGAAAAACCATAGCTTTGACTATAAGCTTTTGTTGGCAAAGCAATGTCTCTGCTTTTTAATATGCTGTCTAGTTTGGTCATAACTTTTCTTCCAAGGAGCAAGCGGCTTTTAATTTCATGGCTGCAGTCACTATCTGCAGTGATTTTGGAGCCCAAGAAAATTAAGTCTGTCACTCTTTCCACTTTTTCCCCATCTATTTGCCATGAAGTGATGGAACCAGATGCCATGATCTTAGTTTTCTGAATTTTGAGTTTTAAGCCAGTTTTTTCACTCTCCTCTTTCATTTTCATCAAGAGGCTTTTTGGTTCCTCTTTGCTTTATTCCATAAGGGTGGTGTCATCTGCATTTCCAAGGTTATTGATGTTTCTGTGGGCAATTTTGATTCCAGCTTGTGCTTCATCTAGGCAACGGAGTAGCCAGTATATACAGGAGTTTTTGAAACAAAGGCCATGTAGTCAGAACATCAAAAGATTACTGTTAATTAAAGGAAAAGAGATACCCCAAGTTAATGAATTTAGTGCTTTTCTATGTGTGGGAAGATACAAGAGTCTTGTCTTCTTGGAAGCATTTCTTTGATATGCACCTTAACTATCTAAGGCCAGTATCCTTTTCATTTCCATCCTGAGTTCCCCCTGAGGATGCACCATTGGGGGTGGCTGCAATGGCTGATAGCTTGATGCCACAACATCCTTTGTTTACTAATAAGGCAGATGATATTCTTTATCCATATATATATGTCACATATATATATATTGACATACATACTTTATGTCTCCAATGAAAGTGTACATTTCAATGGGCAAGCACTTTCTTTTGATCTCTTCCTGATCTCAGGTGGCCTGGATTTGCTGCAGCTTGAAACAGGATTTCTGTTCCCAGCAAGAGATTGAGGTTGGGCCTCAGTGGTGAGAGTGCTCAATCTAGCCACTAGACCAATGACCAGTGACCAGTGACAAGGCCCTAGTCCACACAGCTTTGTAGAAATAAAATTCCCATATAGATGGGAAGTAGTGAAGAAAGTAAAGCATTTATTAGCAGGAAAAAGAATACACGAGGTGTGGATAGACATACAAGTGGACTCAGAGAGTTGTACAATCATGGTATTTTAAATCACTTATATGGGGCATTTCTTCCAGGTTTCCTTTGGCCAATCATCTTGCTTTGCCTGGTTCTAAATCCATGTCTGGCTTATTTCAGGGTCTGCCCATGTGTTCACATGCATCTCTTAGCCAAGATGGATTCCAGTGAAGAGGTCTATGGGTAGGTTGACATCACTCCCTTTTTGACCTCCAAGGAGCCTTTCTGTTTCTGTATAGTCAGGAAGGTCTCCTTGACCTTAGAATGAGAAATATGCAGTCTCTCACTGTGCAGGGCTCAGCAATTCCTCTTTATCTTGGAGTATCTGTCCACAGGAGACAAACTCCAGCTGCTCAGCCTGGGGCCCATCTATCTTCTGTCCCATTCTTAAATGCAAACTATCTTATTTGATATAATTCTGAGTGTAAAGTTAGTTTCCAATAATAATTTATTAAGGTTAATTGATGTTTGTTTGAAGTATTTTATAGCACATAAAAACACTGCATGAACGTTGCTTTCAAAATAATTTAAAATGTTTACTGCATGCAGTGTAAAGAGGGAAATTGGGGCATCAAGGAGAGAAACTGCATTCAAGGCCGTTAAAAGAGCTGCCCTAATGAATCAGATATAGCATGTAATACATGAAATAATACATTATAATAGAATAAGTGAGTTAAGTACTAATTAAAAAGTGAGTAACAGCAATTTAGGGAAACTTAATTTTATAGTAACAATTATTCCTGCCAAGAGGCATTCTCATCTTTAAGGAAATAAATGATTGTCATTAACTTGGTATAGGTGTCTATTAAATGTTCTTACTATCAAACTACGTATTCTGGTAATGGGAGGCTATTTTTCATGCACAGCTTCTCTTGCTTATCTTAAGATACAGTTTATTCAATAATTTAGAAATGACAAATTATCACTATTGTGCAAACCCTTCAAGGTCATGGATCAGTTTAAACATTCATTAAGTCTTGTTTATTTTTCCAGCATATAAGTAAATGTTCACTACCAAGTTGTAAATTAATAAAAACAACTGATGACTGATGCTAGACACACACCACTAAAATGAGAATTGGGCTGAGTCATTCCAAGAAAAATGAAGTGCAGCCAGTGGAGCCAAGGTGAAATTCTAAAACTGGAAAGAGAGCAGAAATTTCACTATTTCACTGTTTTTTAGAGACTTTTTCCCCCAGAGATGAGTGCTGGATTGCAGATTCCCTGAAGGCAAGGTGGAGTGATTTGAATACTTATATGTGGCTCAGTGCCTCATACCCACTCCAGTATTCTTGCCTGGAGAATCCCAGGGACGGAGGAACCGTATATGGAGTCACACAGAGTCAGACACGACTGAAGTGACTTAGCAGCAGCAGCAGCAGTAGTGCCTAATACATTACTTAGGGCAGACCACAGCATTGAGGAATCATTCATCTGATTTCCAAAGGTGTAGGTAGAGTATATTTTATATTTTCCTGATAATATTTCTCTTTTTAAGTCCATATCCACAAAGGATGTGAAAATACGTTACAACTGCACAGTAAAAATGCAGAGAGAGACTGTCCATTATTAGTACAATGCTCCAAGAACCTCCTCAGGCTCCACAAAGTCCTGCAGGAAGGTCTCTGAGCCTCCTCCCCTGAGAGAACATCAAGTCAACTCCTTTTAGGGCTCTCTTTCTCTTAGCCGCTGGAGATTAACACACAGAATTTCTGTGATTGGAATAAAACCCATGGGATCTCTGTCCCCATACATTTCACCTATAATCAACTATTCAGAATTCATGAAGCCATTACTGAAAGCCCTTTAAGTCACAGAGGCACCTGCTGAATTTCCACAAATAGTGATGTAAACACTACCATGGGTTTTGAGAACAATAATGAATTTTATTCATTATATCTAAGAATGACAAATTTTACCCTTTTTTGCTGTTTTTTTAAGTTGAAAAAATTCTTCCATTAGACTTGGTTATTTGCTATTGAATCTGTTGTGAGGGTTAAATGCACTAGGGTTTGTAAGCTACACAGCATTGTTCCTGACACAGAATAAATATCCATACAGTTATACTAACAGTGATCATGATGATAATAATAATAATCCTTATTTTCAGCTGCTTTTCTATGACAGTCTGATTCTAACCAAGTCAGTAAAGTGTGTGTCGGTCACTCATGAGTGCACTACAGTCTGGCCCAGGCCCTTCTGCACTTATCTTTCCCATGTATGTTCTTCCTTCATCTACTTTGCCAGTTGTTTATGTTTAATTACTTGCTGTAATTATATGTTCATGTAAATGATATTTTAAAACATCTTTTGATGATCTCATAGCTACCTATTTCTTTAATATGGATTTAAATATCTTTGTTGAAAATGTACTAAAAATGTGTCAAACATTATCAGGAGGGACAGATGTGCTCTACACTCTATTGTGGGTAATTTTCAAGCTGATCCTGTCTCTTTTCCATCTCATCCCTTGAGGACCAGTGTAATAAAATAAAGAAGGATTGAGTATTATAGAAATAACTGATGAGTCTTCATCAATAAGAAAGATTAAGACACCATGCTCCAGGACAAAAATGGAGTAATATGCTAGTTTGGGCATTTAAACACTTTCTGGCACGTCCACCATGTTACTGTATCACCAGCAATAATTTCAGCAACAACCTGAGAAGGAGAAGGAAAGAAATATTTGAGATGAAATAAGTTTTCAATGGTATCTCCCAAATTTCATAGACACTAAGACATATATTTTAAACTTTAAACTTGTTGAAATTGGGTTGCATCTTTTAATCAACATCTTACAATTAATTCAGGAATGTAACAATTCAATTAGATTTTGTTCCTGGAGAAAGTTCAAGTATCAGTTCTTTTGGTATCAAATCTTACCTGTTGGGTTTAAATTTATAAAACTCTCCAAGAAATTAATTATAGTGAAGAGTTTTTCAACCCTTAAAAACCAAGTGGTGAGGAGGAAGGGATGAGAAATATGGTGATTATGATATCTATTAACATTGCTTAAGCAGTAATTGAAAGCAGACCAGCTCTATATAACTGCAAATCTTGCTTTGAGTACACACTACTAAACAGCTTTTTTTTTTTTTTCCATTTATTTTTATTAGTTGGAGGCTTTATTTTTTATGGCATTTTTGGAGAACTGATGACAGTATGAAAAATTGTAAACATTTTTCATAAGTTGAAAAATAACTTAGACTGAAAAATTTAATAATACTTTGAATAGTTTATAGCTTACTTTTCTTTTCTACATATGCACAAAATTATATAATAAAATTTGTGCTAAATACATTTAAAAGCTTAATATATATAAAACTCAACTAAATATCAAATTTCCAATTAAAAGAAAAAGTTTCGTAGTTTACCAAAGGGTGTTTATTCTTAAAAATAATGATTAAAGGTAGACAAGTAAATCTGCCATAAATTTTAAAATATGTGATATTCAATTTTCTCTTCTCATATAAATGAAAGTTTCACTCTCTATTTATCTTTCATCACTTTTCTTTTCTCAGTACCCACCCTGTTTTATTTCGCTTTAGCTAAATTTATTTCAGTAAATTTATTTTTATTAAGTAAATTTATTTCAGTACATTCCAATTAGATTTTCTTACATGGGTCTCCTATCTGTCTCCTAAAATATTTTAAAATACAGTTCAAGAGCCCAGGCTATTCTGACTTTATTATTAGCATGGCTCTTTTGCAAGCAAACACAATATCTAATCTGTTCTGTGTCAGACATTTTTCTCTTCTTAACAACTAGTTTCTATATTGAATAATCATTCTCAATGGAAGTGGTTTAAGATTCACTCAATCTGAAATGCAATTTGAAAATACAGAAAAGTTACAAAGGTCAAATATACATATACTAGAATTTCTCATGGTATGAAATTAAAATTCAGGAAGTATCAATACAATCATTTTCTTTGTCTTGGACTGACATACAAAATACCACAGACTGGGTGGCTTAAATAACTGAAATTTATTTTCTCACAGTTCTAAAGGCCAGAAGCCCAAGAGCAAGGACTTAGGACCCCTGGTCAATCTAGTTCCTGCTGAGAGCTCTCTCCTTAGGTTGCAAATGGCCAACTTCTTTCTATGTCATCACATGGCCCTCTGTCAGGGCATTCCCCTGGAAAGAGGGAAAGAAAAACAGAGCAACGTTTCCCTTTTATAAGGCCACCAAGCCCATGATGAGTGCCACATCTTCATGACCTAATCTAAATTTAACCACTCCCCAAAACCTTTTCTCCACATACTATCCATTGGGGGAATAAGACTTCAACATATGATTAATTTGAGGGTGAAAGTGAAAGTCACTCAGTCATGTCTGACTCTTTACGACCCCATGGACTATACAGTCCATGGAATTCTCAAGGCCAGAATACTGGACTGGGTAGCCTTTCCCTTCTCCAGGGTATCTTCCCAACCCAGGGATCCAACCCAGGTTTCCCACCTTGCAGGTGGATTCTTTACCAGCTGAGCCATAAGGGAAGCCCAAGAATACTGGAATGGGTAGCCTATCCCTTCGCCAGCAGCTTCCCAACTCAGGAATCAAACCAGGGTTTCTTGCATTGCTGGCAGATTCTCTACCAACTGAACTATGAGGGAAGCCCTTTTATTTTTAATTTTTTGGGGGGACACAAACATTCCGTAACAGTCAGAAAAGAATATTATATAGGTAGTGATACTTGAGAAAATAAGGAATTGAGATTCTTTTGCAGAATGAAGTAAAGTCATAAATGTGGTGTTTTAGGAAGATTACTTTAGAATACAGTACTTAGTAAATCAGAGAGAAGACTTGAAACAAATCCCATTAGAAAAACATTGTCATGATCCAGGCATAAGGAAATGAGGAGTTCGCATCAGGATGGTGCCCTCTCAACAAGTACAGTTACAACAAGAACGGCGTGGAACATGTAATATTCACCATGTGCCAGGCACTATGAAAAGTGCTAGGAACGCATTTTATTTGGTTGTCAACAATCCTGTGATGTAGGCACTATTATTCCTATCGTTTATAAATAAGAAACCTGACTCAGAAACACTAGTAACGTCCTGCTTCTCCAAGTGAAGGGACCGAGAATCACACACAAGAAGACAACCTATGGTAATTAGAAATGCACACTTAGGATGGGACAAATTATCAGAAGGTGGTATTATGAACTACTTGATTATGAATGAACATTGAATCCTTGAGTTTATTTGTTAGAAAACAGAAAAATAGAGCTTTAAGGTAAGAGAAGGGTGGATGAAAGAAAATATGATGAAGGAAGGAAAGAAGTAAAAAATGATATTGAAAATATTTCAGATTTGATAGAAATGAACAAGCAGTGTGTTACACATAGAAAATTTAAAAATGAGATTTTTTAAATGGTAGATTAAGTCCTTATATTGTAAAAATGTCAAGCAAGATAAAAAAAAAAATAGTTGCTCAGAAAGGAGCTATTCATAATATGTGTTTTTGTCCAATCTTTTTATCACTGGGTATATTTCAGTTTAAAAAAAAAAAAAAAGCTGCCTTCAAGAAGTCTAGACTTTTCTTGTAAAGCTATTCTAAGTCTAACCAAAGATATAAAAGAAAAAAAAAAAAAGGTTTTTCCAGTAGTCATGTAGGGATATGAGAGTTGGACCATAAAGAAGAATGAGTGCTGAAGAATCTATGCTTTCAAACTGGTGCTGCAGAAGACTCTTGAGAGTCCCTTGGTCAGCAAGGAGATCAAACCAGTCCATCCTAAAATAAATCAACTCTGAATATTCGTTGAAAAGACTGATGCTGAAGCTGAAGCTCCAATACTTTGGCCACCTGATGTGAAGAGCTGACTTATTGGAAAAGACCCTGATGCTGGTAAACACTGAGGGTAGGAGAAGAGGGGGGTGACACAGGATGAGATGGATGGCATTGTCAACTCAATGGATATGAGTTTAAGCAAACTTTGGGAGATAGTAAAGGACAGGGAAGCCTGGCATGCTGCAGTCCATAAGGTTGCAAAGGGTCAGACATCACTGAATGACTGAACAACAGCAACTAAAGAGAAAGAAGAGAATGAGGAAAAAAGGCCAGTGACAGAAGGAATAAAGTGTATACAGAAGGATGGGAGGGAGAGAGTGAGTGAGGGAAGAGAGAACACAGGCTTGCTGGAGAGAAATTAGGAAGTGAGGGAGAAAGAAAGATTGTATAGGAAGTAGGGAGGGAGAGATGGAGTAAGAAAGATTATTTATTTTTCCATCCTGTATACATTACTGTCAAGTAAATGTAACTACATATTTTATGCATAGAAATAGCATCTAAAGATTAGTATCAGCATCACATAATATTTTAATCAATTGAAACACTAGAAAAATTATGAGTGATTCCACTCAACATAGAATCTAGTCTGGTAATGTTATTATGTGCTATGCTTCGTCGCTCAGTTGTGTCTGACTCTTTGCTACCCCCATGGACTGTAGCCTGCCAGGCTTCTCTGTCCATGGTGATTTTCCAGGCAAGAATACTGCAGTGGGTTGCCAATGCCCCCTGCAGGGGATCTTCCTGACCTAGGGATCGAACCCTGGTCTCCTGCATTGCAGGCAGATTCTTTACCATCTGAGCCATCAGGGAAGCCCAATGTTATTATAGAAATGGCTTAAAATTTTCTTAACTGCACTCTTTATCTGCTGGAAAAAAAGGAGAGTTAAAATGCAACTTGTTTGTCTTTCTTACCAAATGAGTGAATAAGATCTTAATTTATATTTTCTAAAACTGAAATAAAATAGATACCAGGATTGGAGAGGTGGTTTAGCAAGTTTTACTCTGGACTGAGCATTAATCTTGTTAGTCATTCTCAACTGCGTTTAACTCTCAGCATCACTTAACTGCAAAGACTTATTTTGTAAAGAAAATAACCTACAATATCCAATTAAGAGAGACAGATGAGATTAGTAAAAGTGATTAAAAAAAAAAAATAAAAAATCCAAAGTGTACTTCAGGCAAAAGTTTGAAAAGAAATCTCCCAAATATTTACAAATTCAGAAGTAAATTATAAAGTAAGACTAAATATTTTAAATACTTCTTAAAGAAAAAATGTTAGTTTATTACCTAATTTAACTGTGCTAAAATGCACACCACAGGGGTGGTGTCATCTGCATATCTGAGGTTATTGATATTTCTCCTGGCAATCTTGATTCCAGCCTGTGCTTCTTCCAGCCCAGCGTTTCTCATGATGTACTCTGCATATAAGTTAAATAAGCATGGTGACAATATACAGCCTTGACGTACTCCTTTTCCTATTTGGAACCAGTCTGTTTTTCCATGTCCAGTTCTAACTGTTGCTTCCTGACCTGCATATAGGTTTCTCAAGAGGCAGATCAGGTGGTCTGGTATTCCCATCTCCTTCTGAATTTTCCACAGTTTATTGTGATCCACACAGTCTAAGTGTCATATATCTCCAAAAGAAATTAAATCAATTTCTCAGAGTTATGTGTGCACTATGTTCACTGTAGCTAAGATATGGAAACAATGTTACAACCTAATTGTTGTTATTGGCATTAATTGCAAATAAATAAAGACAATGGAATATGTATGTACACAATGGAATGATATTCAGCCTTAAAAAAGAAGGAAATCTTGTAATTTGTAATGCCATGAATAAACCAGTAGCACATATGGTAAGCAAAAGAAGCTAGACATAGAAAGACAAATACTGCGTGATATCACTTACATGTGGAATCTGAAAAGTTGAATTACACATCATGTACCTGGTGAGTCACTTCCCTAGAGTCTTTAAACTTGTGATGAGAGGGACTGCCAGTTCAAGATAATGGAGTAAAAGGACACTCACTCATCCCCTCCTACAAGAGCACCAAGATCACAACTAGCTATTGAACAACCATTGACAGGAGGATGCTGGAACTGACCAGAAAAAGATATCCCACATCCAAAGATAAAGAAGAAGCCAAAAAAAAAAAAAAAAAAAAAGATGGTAGGAGGACCAGAAACATGATAAAAAGACAAATCCAATATCTGCCAGGTGGGCGATTCACAATCTGGAGAATAATAACACCTAAGAAGTTCTCCCACTGTTGTGAAGGTTCTGAGCCTCATTTCAGGCTTCCCAGCCTGGGGATTTGGCAAAGGGACTGAGAATCCCCAGGAAATCTGACCTTTGAAAGCCAGTGGGATTTAATTATAGGATTTCAGCAGGGCCAGGGGAAACAGAGTCTCCACTCTAGGAGAGCACAAATTCTTGCATGCACTAAGATCCAGGGGAAGGGAAAAATGACCCTACAGGAGACTGAACCAGACCTACCTGATAGTGTTGGAGAGTCTCCAATGGAGGTGTGAGTCAGCAGTGGTTTGCCATGGGGACAGGGCATCAGCAGCAGCAGTCCTGGAAGGGGGAGGTTGCCATTAACCCTACCAGACAGCCCGTATCCCTAGGGCTGGATCACCTCAGGCCAAACAACTAAAAGGGAGGGAGCACAACCTCACACATCAACAGCTAACTGAATTGGAGTTTTACTGAGCATGACCTTGACCACCAGAGCAAGACCAAGTTTTTCCCAAAAACAGTCTCTCCTATCAGGAAGGTTAAACAAATCTCTTAGCCTTATCCACCAGAGGGTAGACAGAAGAAGCAAGAAAAACCACAACTCTGCAGTGTCTAGAACCACAACCATATCACAGAAAGTTAACCAGGATGAAAAAGCAGAGAGTTTTGTCCCAGATGAAGGAACAAGATAAAATCCCCCAAAAACAGCCAAATAAAATGGAGACAGGCAACAACTAGAAAAAAGAATTCTGAAAAATGATGATGAAGATAATCCAGAATCTCAGAAAAAGAAACAAGTCAAAGATTGAGAAGATGAAAGAAATGTTTACCAAAGACCTACAAGAACCAAAGAACAAAGAAACAGAGATGAACTATGTGCTAAAAGGAATCAATAGCACAATAACTGAGGCAGAAGAACAGATAAGTGACCTGGAGGACAGAATGGAAATCACTGTGGCAGAAGAGAATATAGAAAAAGGAATGGAAAAAAAAAAAAAAATGAAGACAACCTAAGAGACCTCTGTGACAACATTAAGCACATCAACATTTGTGTTATAGCAGTCCCAGAAGAAGAGAGAAAAGACCTGAGAAAATATTTGAAGAGATAATAGCTGAAAACTTCCTTAAAAAAGGAAAGGAAATAGTCAACCAAGTCCAGGAAGCAGAAAGAGTCCTAGGCAGGATAAACCCAAGGAGGAACACACCAAGACACATAGTAATCAAACTGACAAAAATCAAAGACAAGGGTAAAATAGTAAAAGCAACAAGGGAAAAGCAACAACATACAAGGGAACTCCCATAAGGTTATCAGCTTATATCTCAACAGAAACTCTACAAGCCAGAAGGGAATGGCATAATAGATGTAAAGTGATGAAAGGGAAGAGCATTCAATCAAAAATACTCTACCCAGCAAGACTTTCATTCAGATTTGATAGAGAAATCAAAAGCTTTCCAGACAAGCAAAAGTTAGGAGAATTCAGCACCACCAAACCAGCTTTACAACAAATGCTAAAGGAACTTCTCTAGGTATTAACAAGAGAAGGAAAAGGCCTACAGAAAATAAATCCAAGACAATCAAGAAAATGGTAATAGGATCATACATATTGATAACTACCTTAAATGTAAGTGGATTAAATGCATCAACTAAAAGATATAGACTGACTGGGAAGATGAAACCATGTGCACTTCTACTTACCACATCAGCCAGCATGAGCCCACAAATTGTATATAATTATTTTATATTGTTAGGTTAATCATACTTCCATTATGGATTGCAATTATAATGATCTTTTATTTTTTGTCTGGTTATTGATTGCAAAAATTGATAATTATCTTTTATTAATTTGATTATGTAATTATTATTTGTTTAATACCATTGTATCATGATTGATCAACAGATAATAAGAGAATTCTATATCACTAAAACTACCATTTAATAGGAAAACTTGCAATCACTTTTTTGAAATCCAAATGCATAACAGAATTATCTTGGAGAAAAATACAAATACCCAGGTATTGATAGTCTTCTCCAAAGCTCCAGATGTCTTACTAATGAGCAGCCATATTTAAAGACAACTGGGAAGATCTTGCAGAACAACAGCTGACAGAGAGCAGGTGTACCTGACCACTGGAAGAGAATATACAGAACCGAGAAAAGCTCTGTAGGATGTAGGAAGGAGGGCAAAAAAGAGGAGAGTTAGTAGCACATGGGGAGTTGGGGAACTGAAGGAGAGGTCAGATCCCCACATCAGGACAGCCATTTTGGAAAGAGGTGAAGCATTTCAGGCTGTTGGAGAATGAAGCAGCTGACCTCTGACGGTTTGAATGGAATGAAAATTATACAGACAATCCTTGCCGCAGCCATAGGTACTCCAGACAGGGACACAAGTCCCCTAGAAAGTTCAGTGACTGGGAACTGGAGCATAGATATTGGAGCGCAACCCCAGGACAATGTCTACTGTCGATTGTGGGGAGACAGCCTGAAGAGACCTGAGGGAGGAGATCACGGTGGGAAATGCTTGTAAAGGAAAGCCAGGCAAACATGGAGGCAGGCGATACTGCCGAATCACATACAGAGGGTGGAGCCATCTCTATAGCCTCCTTCTCCCCACACTTGAGCACCAGAAAGCTGAAAGAACTCGGAAAGGGTGGCCCTTTGAGTGCCTGACTTGCCACACAACAGAGAAGGACCCCTGTCAGGGTGGCCCTTTAAGTGCCTGATGCACCAAAGAACAGAGAAAGACCCAAACCAGGGTGGCCCTTTAAGTGCCTGACGCCAGAAGAAACAGAAGAACCCCAACTGGGGTGTCCTGTAAGTGCTAGAACGGCCCAAGCAACAGCGAAGGACCAGTAAAAGAGGCCCTCTGATTGACAGCTGCCAGAGGCCAGGAAAAACTCTGATAAGACCATAGCTCCTGCAGCCGAGACAGTTGGCATCCCTGCACACTTGGTGCTAGCCGGGTTCCCACAGTCCAAACAGCTGTGCCACCTCCATGCTTAGTCCTCACTGAAAGCAGAGCTACCCTCATCTAGGAAAAAACCTAATAGCACCATACCTCCTGTGACAACTGCCGCCAGCAGCCAGGAGTATCTGGTATTGCCAGGGTCCCCTGGCTCCAAGATCCTGTGCCACCCCCTTGCACGATCCCCACTGGAACAGAGCAGACAGAGTCTAGAAACAACCCTAAGAGCACCATATTTCCTGCTGTCCTAGCCGTCAGCTCCCCTGAGTACCTGGTACTGTCAGGCTCCCTATGTTCCAAGTGGCTGCACCAACTCCACACCCAGGCCTCTGGGGGCAGAACCAAGTTCTGGGGGCAGCTGCAGAATCTAACCCTTGTGGATGATTCATACACAAAGGTGGAGATAAAACCACAGTTGAAACTCAGGGGCAGTGTGGCTAAGGAAGAGAACCCAGAACTTCCCACCAGTGGTAAAACCTGCAGGTTAAATCCACACAATTGAATAAACAGGCTTTGTGTCTATGGAATATACAAAAGGACAGTGAGAGATCCTGCAAAAGAAAACACACTAGCACTGGCAGATACAGATATTAGAGGCAAGAACACAGTAGTAGGACCGGATTAGACTCTGAGCTACCCCCACAACAAGTCTAGAGACCAGCCTAGTATTAGAGGGCATCCTAGGGAGGCAAGCTGGACTGTGACTCACAGCAAGGGAAAAGATGCTAACAGCTGAAATCTAAGAAAGACATTTACTATTATATTTTAACTTGTTTAGTAGTTGATTCTGGATTTTTTTCCCACTGTTGCTATAGTTGTTGATTTTATTAGTACTATCAAATCTATTTATGATTTTGAGAAGTTTTTGTTGTTGTTAATCACACTTTTTATTTCTTTTAAGTACTTCTGACTTTACATTGACCTTTTGCAGTTTTGAGGGTTTTTCCAGTTTGTAAAATCTTTTTCTTTAAATAATTCAAATTTATTATTATTATTTTTCTACATATATTATTTTGTTTGATTTTCTTATTATTTTCCTGTTGCAGTTACTCTTTAATATATATAAATCTTCTTTATCTACCTCTTATTTAACTTTGATTTTCTATTCATTCTCTTTTTATCCTTTTCTTTTTCTCACCATGCTTATTAGTCTGTTTTGCTTTTATTGCTTTATTCCCCAGTTGGCACATAGTTTTGGTTTTGTTTTCCAGTTTATGCTTTAGTTAATTTTGCTTTTTTGTTGTTGTTGTTAGTTTTGCTTTTAACTGGCTGATATCATTTTTGCTTCCTTTGCTTGCTAGGTCAATCTCTTCTGCTTTCTTTCTTTTTTTGCTTTATTTCTTTGCTTCTTAAGGTTGTTTTGGTTTTGTTTATGTGTATATATGGGGTTTATATATATTCCAATATTTTTGTTTGTATTTACCTCACTTTGTATTTGCCATTTGCCTGGGGTTTCCATTTTGTTTCTTGTTTTAGTGTGTTTGCTTTAATCCTGTTTAATGCCGTTACAAATCACCAATGGAATTTCATTTCCCAGGCCAGAGATTGGACCTTGAAACTTTGGAGTGGGAGCACTGATAACAAGACTCTAAACTGCCAGAAAACTCCTAACCCCAAGGAGTGTTAATTAGTGAGAACTTCCACAAAGGTCTCCACCTGTTTACAAGACCTGGCATCACCCAGCTGCTCATGGCACCCAGTGCAGGATGCCTGGCCCAAACAAGGAATAAGACAAAAATACAAACCTAACATCAGCAAACAGGATTATCACCTCATACAGTCCTGCCCATTGGAGAGGGAAAACAAGCAAACAAATAAAAATTTCCTTTCTTCCTCCTCCCACCAGAGCAAACACAAGTCACACCCAACAGAAGCCTACACCAACCACTGGACCAACCTTACCCGCTAAGGGCAGAAACCAAAAAGAAGAAAGAATTTAACCTCAAGACCTGAGAAAAGGAGACCTCAAACACAGTAAATTAAAAAAGAAAAGGCAGAGAAGTATCATGCAAATGAAGGAAAAAACTAGAAACACACAAGACCAACTAAATGAAGAGGAAATAGGCAAACTACGTGAAACAAAATTCAGAGTAATAACAGTAAAGGTGTTCTAAAACCTCCAAATAGAATGTAAAAAATGCAAGATGCAAGCAACACAATTAACTCAATTACCAAGAACATAGAAGAAATAAAGAATAAACAAAAATAGATGAATAACACAATTACTGAAATTAAAAATACTCTAGAAGTAGTAGAGTAGATTAACAGAATAACAATGTAGATAAACATATAGTAGATGACATAACAATAGTAGAATAACAAATAGTAGATTAACAGAAGCAGAAGAATGGATAAGTGAGCTGGAAGATAGAATGGTGGAAATAACAGTTGAAGAGCAGAATGAAAATGAAGAATGAAAAGAAAATGAAGAATGAAAAGAACTGGGGATAATCTCAGAGACCTCTGGGACAATATTAAACACACCAACATTTAAGTTATAGGGGTCCCAGATGGAGAAGAGAATAAGAAAGGCACTGAGAAAAATTTTGAAGAGATTATAGTTGAAAACTTCCCCCGCATGGGAAATAGTTAGTCAAGTCCAAGAAGTGCAGAGAATCCCATATAGGATAAACCCAAGGAGAAACATGTTGAGACACATACTAATCAAGTTACCAGAGATTAGGCATGAAGAAAGAATATTAAAAGCAGCAAGGGAAAAGCAAGATGTAACATACAAGGGAAATGCCATATGATTAACCAATGATTTTCAACAGAAACTCTGAAGGCCAGATGGGAATGGCAGGGTATATTTAAAGTACTGAAAGAAAGAAAGGGAAAAAAAAATCTACAGCCAAGATTACTGTACCAAGCAAGGATCATTCAAAATTAATGGAGAAATAAAAAACTTTACAAACAAAGGTTAACAGAATTTAGCTCCATCAAACCAGTTTTACAACAAATGTTAAAAAGACCTATATAGGCAATACGCACAAGAGAAAGGAAAGACCTACAAAAACAAACCCAAAATAATTAAGAAAATGTCAATAGGAACAAATATATCAACAATTACTTTAAGTGTACATGGATTAAACCCTCCATCAAAAGACACAGACTGGCTGAATGGATACAAAAACAAGCCCCATACATATGCTGTCTACAGAAGACACACTCCAGATTTAGAGACACATACAGGCTGAAAGTAAAAGGATGGAAAAAAATATTCCATGGAATTGGAAATCAAAGTAAACTGGAGTGGCAGTTCTCACTTCAGACAACACTAGACTTTAAAATAATGAATATCACAAGAGATAAAGAAGGACACCACATACTAATCAAGGAGTCAATCCAAGAAGAAGATGCAACAATTGTAAATATCTATACACCCAACATAGGAACACTTCAAAACATAAGGTAAACATAAAGACATAAAAGAGGAAATTGACTGCAACACAATAATAGTAGAGAATTTTATCACTCCACTTACACCAATGTAAAGATCTTCCAAACAGAAAATAAATAAGAAAACACAAAACTTAAATGAAATATTAGTCCAAATCAACCAAATTAATATCTTCAGAACTATTAACCCAAGTGCAGAAGAAAACACTTTCCTCTCAAGTGAACATGGAACATTCTCCAGGATAGTTTTGTGACATCTTGGGTCACAAATTAAACCTCAGTCAATTTAAGAAAATTGAAATTATATCAACCATCTTTTCTGACCACAACACTATGAGACTAGATATCAAATAAGGGGGAAAAAACTGTAAAAGAATGCAAGCACATGGAGTTTAAACAATACATTTCTAAATAACAAACAGGTTACTGAAGAAATCAAAAGGGAAGTAAAAAATTTCCTAGAAACAAATGACAATGAAAACAAAACAACTAAAAACCTTTGGGATGCAGCCAAAGCAGTTGTAGGAGGGAAATTTATAGTAATACAATCCTATCTCTAAAAACAAGAAAAACATCAAGTAAACAACTAAACTTTACACCTAAAACAACTGGAAAAAGAAGAGCAAAAAAACCCCAAAGTTAGTTGAAGGAAAGAAATCATAAGGATCAGAGCAGAAATAAATGAAAAGAAATTAAGGAAACAGTATAAAGATTAATAAAACTAAAATCTGGTTCTTTGAGAATATAAACAAAATTAAAAAACCATTAGCCAGTCTGATCAAGGAAAAAAAGAAAGAAAGAAAAGGTCAAATCAACAAAATCAGAAATGAAAAAGGAAAGGTTACAACAGAAAAGCAGACATACAAAGGATCATAAGAGACTATTATGAGCAACTATATGCCAATAAAACTGACAACCTGAGAGAAATGGAAGATTCTTAGAAAAGTACAATCTTCCAAGACTGAACCAGGAAGTAATAGAAATTATAAACAACTCAAGTACAAGCACTGAAATTGAAACAGTGATCAAAAATCTCCCAAAAAACAAAAGCCCAGGACCAGATGACTTCACAGGTGAATTCTACCAAATATTTAGAGAAGAGATAATACCTATCCTTCCAAAAATCTTCCAAAAAACTGAGGAAGAAAGAACACTTCCAAACTACTTCTATGAGGCCACCATTGCCCTGATACCAGAACCCAATAAAGACAGCATTTAAAAAAAAATTACAGGCCAATATCACTGATGAGCATAAATGCAAAAATCCTCAACAAAATTCTAGCAAAAAGAATTCAGCAACACATTAAAAAGCTCATACACTGTGATCAAGTCAGATTCATCCCAGTGATGAAAGTATTCTTCAATATAAGAATATCAGTCAACGTGGTAAACCATATTAACAAGTTAAAAGATAAAAAACATGTGATAATCTCAATAAATTCAGGAAAACCTTTTGACAAAATTCAGCACCCACTTATGATATAAGCACTTCAAAAATGGGCATAGAAGGAACCAACCTGAACATAATAAGGGCCATATACGATAAGCCATATATGAGCTTCCCTGGTGGCTCAGTTGGTAAAGAAACTGCTTGCACTGCAGGAGACCTGGCTTCAATTCTTGGGTTGGGAAGATCCCCTGGAGGAGGGCACAGCAACCCACTTCAGTATTCTTGCATGGAGAATCCCCATGGTCAGAGGAGCCTGGCGGGCTACAGTCCATGAGTCATGAGGAGTCAGATACGACTAATTGACTCAGCACACCATAGCACATGAGAAAGCCATAGCAATATTCTCAGTGGTTAAAAACTGAAAGCATTCCCTCTTTCAGTTTTTCAGCATTCCCTCTTTCAGTTCTCAGGATTCCCTCTTTTCAGCTTCAGTGGGCATGAGGGTACCCACTCTCATCACTTATTCAACATAATTTTGGTAGTGCTAGCTATAGCAATCAGAAAAGAAAAAGAAATAAAAGGAATCCAGGTTGAAAAAGAAGAAACAAAACTGTTTGCAGACAACATGACACTATACATATAAAATCTTAAAGATATGAACAGAAAGTTGCTAGAGTTAATCAGTGAATTTAGCCAAGTGGAAAGATACAAAATCAATACACAGAAATCACTTTCATTTCTAAGCATTAACAATGAAATATCAGAAAGAGAAATTAAGGAATCAATCCATTTACCATTGTAATAAAAAGAACAAAATATGTAGGAATAAACCTACCTACAGAGAAAAAAAGTGCTGCTATCAGTTCAGTTCAGTAACTCCATCATGTCCAATTCTGCAACCCCATGGACTTCAGCACGCCAGCCTCCCTGTCCATCACCAACTCCCAGAGCTTGCTCAAACTCATGTCCACTCAGTTGGTGATGTCATCCAATTATCTCATCCTCTGTCCTCCCCTTCTCCTCCTGCTTTCAATCTTTCTGAGCATCAGGGTCTTTTCCAATGAGTCAGTGGTTCATATCAGGTGGCCAAAGTATTGGAGCTTCAACTTCAGCATCAGTCCTTCCAATAAATATTTAAGGATTGACTGGTTGGATCTTCTTGCAGTCCAAGGAACTCTCAAGAGTCTTCTTCAACACCCACAATTTAAAAGCATCAATTCTTCAGCACTCAACTTTCTTTATGGTCCAACTTTCACATCTATACATGGCTACTGGAAAAACCATAGCTTTGACTGTACAGACATTTATCAGTCAAGTAATGTCTCAAACTTTTCAACATGCTGTTTAAGCTGGTCCTAGTTTTGCTTCCAAGGATCAAACATTTTTTTAATTTCATGGCTGCAGTCACCATATGCAGTCATTTTGGATACACAAACAATAAGACACTGATGAAAGAAATCAAAAACAATAGAAACAGATGGGGAGAAATATTCCATGTTCCTGGGTTGGAAGACTCAATATTATGAAAATGACTATACTACCAAATGTAATCTACAGATTCAGTGCAATCCCTATCAAATTAACAATAGCATTTTTTACAGAACTAAAACAAAACAACAACAACAAAAAAAAAACCCTAAAAATTCATATGGAAATACAAAACACCCCCAAATAGTGAAAGCAACCTTGAGAGAGAAGAGTGGAGCTGGAGGAATCAACCTTCCTGACTTCAGACTATGTTACAAAGCTACAGTCATCAAGACAGTATGGTACTAGCACAAAAACAGAAATATAGACCAATGGAGCAAGACACAAAGCCAGAGATAAATCCACACACCTATGGATATCTTATTTTTGATGAAGGGTCTAAGATAGTCTCTTCAATAAGTGGTCCTGCAAAAACTGGACAGCCACATTTAAAAGAATAAAATTAGAACATTTCCTAACACCATACGAAAAAGTTGGCTTAAAGCTCAACATTCAGAAAACTAAAATCATGGCATCTGGTCCCATCACCTCATGGGAAATAGATGGGGAGACAGTGGAAACAGTGTCAGACTTTATTTTTTTGGGCTCCAAAATCACTGCAGATGGTGACTGCAGCCATGAAATTAAAAGATGCTTACTCCTTGCAAGGAAAGTTATGACCAACCTAGATAGCATATTAAAAAGCAGAGACATTACTTTGCCAACAAAGGTCCATCTAGTCAAGGTTATGGTTTTTCCAGTGGTCATGTATGGGTGTGAGAGTTGGACTGTGAAGAAAGCTGAGCACCGAAAAATTGATGGTTTTGAACTGTGTTGTTGGAGAAGACTCTTGAGAGTCCCTTGGACTGCAAGGAGATCCAACCAGTCCATCCTAAAAGAGATCAGACATACAGATAGCTAATAAGCACATGAAAAGATCCTCAGTATTGCTCTTTATTAGTAAATGCTAATCAAAATTACAATGAGGTATCACCTCACACTGGTCAGAATAGCCATCAACAAAAAATCTACAGACAATGAATGCTGGAGAGGGTGTGGAGGAAAGGAAACCCTCTTGAACTGTTGGCAGGAATGCCAATTGATACAGTTACTATGGAGAACCGCATAGAGATTCCTTAAAAAACTAGGAATAAAGCCACCACATGACCCAGCAATCCCACTGCTATGTATATATCCTGAGGAAACCAAACTTGAAAAAAACACATGTAACCCAGTGTTCATTGCAGCTCTATTTATATGGCAGAAACTGAAGAGAAACTAAAAAACCTCTTGATGAAAGTGAAAGAGGAGAGTGAAAAAGTTGGCTTAAAGCTCAACATTCAGAAAACTAAGATCATGGTGTCTGGTCCCATCACTTTATGGGAAATAGATGGGGAGACAGTGGAAACAGTGTCAGACTTTATTTTGGGGGGCTCCCAAATCACTGCAGTTGGTGACTGCAGCCATGAAATTAAAAGATGCCTACTCCTTGAAAGGAAAGTTATGACCAACCTAGACAGAATATTAAAAAGCAGAGACATTACTTTGCCAACAAAGGTCCATCTGGTCAAGGCTATGGTTTTTCTAGTGGTCATGTATGGATGTGAGAGTTGGACTGTAAAGAAAGCTGACCACTGAAATATTGATGTTTTTGAACTGTGGTGTTGGAGATGACTCTTCAGAGTCCTTTGGACTGCAAGGAGGTCCAACCAGTCCATCCTAAAGGAGATCAGTCCTGGGTGTTCATTGGAAGGATTGATGCTGAAGCTGAAGCTCCAATACTTTGGCCACCTCATGCAAAGAGTTGACTCATTGGAAAAGACCCTGATACTTGGAGGGATTGGGGGCAGGAGGAGAAGGGGATGACAGAGGATGAGATGGCTGGATGGCATCACTGACTCGATGGACACGAGTTTGAGTAAACTCCGGGAGTTGGTGATGGACAGGGAGGCCTGATGGGCTGCAATTCATGGGGTCGCAAAGAGTCGGACACGACTGAGCGACTGAACTGAACTGAACTGAACTGAGGACATGGATGGAACTTAGAAACCCATTGACAGATGAATGGATAAAGAAGCTGTGGTACATAGATATGATGGAATATTCAGTTCAATTCAGTTCAGTCGCTCAGTCGTGTCCAACTCTTTGCGACCCCATGAATTGCAGCCCATCAGGCCTCCCTGTCCATCACCAACTCCCGGAGTTTATCCAAACTCATGTCCATTGAGTTGGTGATGCCATCCAACCATCTCCTCCTCTGTTGTTCCCTTCTCCTCCTGCCTTCAATTAAAAGTAAATGAATTAGGAAAAGTAGAAAATAAAAACAACTGGACTATATGATGATCCTTTACTTTTATCTAGTTTGTTTCACTTTTTCTTAGTAGAAAAACTTTTGTGTACATATACATAGCATGCATAATTTAGTAGGCATTTTAGAAAATTTATGAATTTTTGCCAGCAAAATCAGAGAAAAATATGAGTTAGACTTAGTATGAACAGAATGCTAGATTTCTAATTTATAGTCACTCAATAGTCTCATACAGTTCCATGTATTTTAACATCTAGTATTATTACTAAAAATCTATAAAAATTTATCTCAATGATTTAAAAAAAATTGAATAAGGCCTGAAACTTCTAATCTAATTCTGAGAATATAAAGAAATATTGTGTTGTAAACACACACACACACACACACACACATGAAATTAACAAGTGATACAGTATTATTAAATCAAGTACAAATTTTGTACACATTTAACAAAATTTTATGCTTGTGTCCATTATTTGTTTTCATACTTTAGTCAAGACTCCACATTGTATTTAATTTAATTGAGCAGCTTCAGTTGCATGCAAAAAATTCTAGTAAATTGTCTTTTCTTTTTATTCTATTATAAATATTTTCTAAATTTCCTTGTTATAGCTTCTTAGATACACCCATCATTTAAAAGTGGACATTTGATTTCCAAATACATGGGATCTTGTTTAAAGTATCTTTAATGTCAATTTCTTATTTTGATATTAATATTGATGGCAATAGATTTATCAGGTAAAATAAGAAGTGTGTATTAAATGTCTCAGGTAATGAATATATCCAATAGAACATTTCAATTTTATCTCACAGGGCCATTAAGTGTACTTGGTGGTTGTTTTTTAAGAAGATGACTGATTTGGACACATTTACAATGTTGTGTCAAAGACAGAACTGTACTAGACATTCCCAAAAGCTTAAGGATAGACAGACAGCTTTTCTGCAAAGCAGTCTATAATATTTTAATACATTTTAAGTTGAAATTTCTCCTATAGTGTAACCTAAATGGCCTCCATTTAACATCCTATTTCTACATGTAGGAAGCAAATGCCCTGAAGGCTTCCTAGTAACCACTTCCATGGCCCTCTAGGTCCTCAATACCCCTTCATGAACACTGTTTCTCAATCTCAGTTGCATATTAGAATTCATGGGGGCTGTTTGAAAATACCAGACCAAGACCACGACCACCCCACCCCCTTGAATCAGGTAAATCAGAATCTCTGGGGATGGAATAAAGGCATCAGCATTTTAAGATATCACAGATGATTCCAAGATACAACTAAGATTGAAAACTGCTGCCCTACTGGTTTGCAAATCTTACTTATAAAATCTAGCATTTTAAACTGCTATAAGAATGTGTTATGTGGGTTTCTACTCTGGAAATGTTATTTTGAACTGAAGTGAAAATTGCATTTCTTTTAGTAGGATTCAAATGGGAAAAGAAAGCTGAGTGCCCAAGAATTGATGCTTTGAACTGTGGTGTTGGAAAAGACCTTGAGAGTCCCTTGGATTGCAAGGAGATCCAACCAATCAATCCTTAAGGAAACCAGTCCTAAATATTCATTGGAAGGACTGATGGTCAAGCTGAAACTCCAATACTTTGGCCATCTGATGTGAAGATCTGACTCATTGGAAAAGACCCTGATACTGGGAAAGATTGAAGGTAGAAGGAGAAGGGGAGGACAGAGGATTAGATGATTGGATGGCATCACTGACTTGATGGACATGAGTTTGAGCAAGCTCCAGGAGTTGGTGATGGACAGGAAAGCCTGGCCAACTGGGGGTCACATACAATTGGACATGACTGAGCGACTAAAATGAACTGAACTGAAGTGGGGAAAATGTTTTATATAAGAGAATCCTTCTAAAACTGCACTTGTTCAATTATAGCGTTCCTAAAGATTTTCTCCATCTATCCCAAACTGGGTGACCTCATCCACCCTGGTGAATCCAGGTATGGTTTACCAGCAAACTGCTGACATTCAAACTCTCACCTCCAACTCAATCCTGTATCTTGTTAAAAGATAATTTTCCAAAAAAAAAAGGTAAAATCATGACTTTTGTAAATATCTAAAAATGAACCTGCTTTAAAGAATTTATTTCATTCATGAGGGAACCAGAACTGGCAAGAACTTAGCAAAAAGATAAAAAGAAAAGCCGGTAAAGGGTAAAGATAGGTTGATTAAAAGGTGCAGATAGAGGCAAAACTAGTTTTGCTGTGGTGGTGGGGGGAGTTGGGAGAGGAAATCATTGGAACTTTTACTGTACAGAATAGAATCTGCATGCCAATCAGTTAATTGCGTCTGAAAACCTGAGATAGTTCAGGCCAGTGTTTGGGGCTGGAATTCCATGAACTGGAAATGTGCTCAGTGGAGACGATGCTTAGCATCTCTTTGCCAGACATTTTTCAACAACTGGAAACATCCACGTTTGAAGAAGTGAATTTATCGTTGCCTCTCACTCCTTTGCACACACATCCCTTAAAGATAGTTACTGTGTCTTCTTTTCCATTTATCTGCCATACATAGCATTTGTTGCACAACCTTCAAAAATGTGGGGCATGTGAATAAATAGCCGATGCACTCCATAACCTCTAACCTACACTCATAGTAATTTATAACCATATTCCATTGTCTTTCTCCCAACCTGTTCTTGTCTGTATAAAATACATGAGATGAACATACATTTACACACTTCAAATTAACTATAACTGCCTGTTGGAATAAGCAAGTGGCTTTTTCTTATACCTATTTAATAGGAAAGTAGATAGTTTCCTAAAGAACAGGAATGAGACAGTAGTATTTGAGAGGAAGGAGTTTAAGGTTCAAATTCTATATAATGAAATTTATGTGTATCTTACAGATGCTCAATAAGTCCTTGCTTTTGGATTGATTGAAATTTGAAACTTGTGAGGCCATGTTAATCTCATACCTACAGTTACAGCAACACTGGAAAGGTTAAGAAATCAAAAGGGTTATCAGCCTGGTGATTTACAGAGGACTTTATAAGCAATTTGTTATTTGAAAGATATAGAGGCTTTTAAGTTTTTAAGAGATTAACACTGTGAGGAGTACTTTCTCTTGATCTAAGCAATATACTCTGTTTTTTCTATTTATTATCTTAAGATGATAACATTTCAAACCATGTAATCACCTTCACTTTAGACTGAAAATCTATTTGTGTTACTTTTGCAGTACATTGTGTTAATCTTTTATTGAATCCACAGAAATAATAACCTCTACTTTAAATAACATGAATAAATGAACTAACATCAGTTGGGTTGTTCCAAAAAAAAACCAAAAACATAATTATATATTTTCCCCTGATAAATTTAAAAATGGAAAACTCAATGCTAGTTTAAAATTAACTTTTTTTAAACATAAGGGGTATTTTTAATTCTAGGAGTTATAAGTAATAACACTTAATATATGTCTTTAGGGTGAGAGAATATTTAATTCCTGTACTCGTACAAGTGACATTAAAAAATGAATAAGGATTTTAAGATACTAATGGAACTAGAGAAATTTAGGGCTTCATGAATAGAATTCAGGGAAAATACATTTTATTTTTCTTGTATAGGCTTATCTCAATAAAATCCCTGTTTTTTTTTTTTATCTATTTGAATTAGCATTTTCCTGTGATAATTACTTTAATCCACTAATTTCAATTAAGCAAATTCTTTTCTTTAATATTCAGAGGATAATGCATTAACTCTTATTAGTCCAATAGTGTAGATTTTAGTTGATTTAAATAAAGTGAAGCATTCTCAATTTTCTGGTTTCATAAAAGGCATTTTCTAACCAAATTTTCTGCCTAAATTGAGGTAAATATTATGGAAATGGAACACCATATTTTCACTCAAGGTTTTAACCTTTAGACTTAAAAATCAATATTTAGAGACAAATATTTGTCAGATAGACGCATTTACAATTCAGAAAGGGGTTTTTTTATTCTTTTTTTTATTTATTTATTTTAATTGGAGGCTAATTACTTTACAATATTGTAGTGGTTTTGCCACACATTGACATGAATCAGCCATGGGTGTGCATGTGTCCCCCATCCTGAACCCCTCTCCCACCTCCTCCCCATCCCATCCCTCTGGGTCATCCCAGTGCACCAGCCCTGAGCACCCTGTCTCATGCATCAAACCTGGACTGGTGATCTGTTTCACATATGATAAAATACACGTTTCAATGCTATTCTTTCAAATCACCCTCACCTTCAGAAAGGGTTTTAATTTTTACTTTAAATGTGGGTAATGTCGCCTGATCAAAATATGCCAAAATAAATAAAATCTTTAATAATTAATGAATAATTTTTAAAAATTCTAAAATCAGACTCAAGGGTGTGAGCTGGCATTATGGAAACAAACTCTATGCTGATTATTAAAACTAATGAATTAGTATTTTAAATAAGCTGAACAAGGTGGTACCTTAAAATGCTTATACAAAAGCAACCAGTTCTTAATAATACACCAATTTAAATCATTTACACTGTTTTATACACGTTAAAGTAAATTTGTAAAGTAGTCATCCAATAGTTCAGTGCCTGGTCATATTCCAATTCCTGGAACTCCTGTACATTTCAGCATTGTGAAGGCAGAATTTTTGAAGACCAATGATTTATTCTCTGAACTTGGCAACAGCAAACGCTCAGGAAAGGGTTGTTGCAATTCATTTCACAGATTTTATAATGTATTTCACAGATTTTATTTTATAAGGCCTGAAGATAGGCCTAATACTACTTTCCGTGCAGAATCTTCCTTGCAAACAGAATCTATATACTAAATACTGAAGAAATATGAATTCAGTTCAGTTCAGTCACCCAGTTATGTCCAACCCTTTGTCACCCCATGGACTGCAGCACACCGGGTTTCCCTGTCCAACTCCCAGAGCTTGCTCAAACTCATGGCCATTGAGTCAATGATGCCATCTAACTGTCTCATCCTCTGTCGTCCCCCTCTCCTCCTGCCTTCAATCTTTCCCAGCATCAGGGTCTTTTCCATGAGTCAGTTCTTCGCATCAGATGGCCAAAGTATTGGAGTTTCAGCTTGAGCATCAGTCCTTCCAATGAATATTCAGGACTGATTTCCTTTAGGATTGACTGGTTGGATCTCCTTGCAGTCCAAGGGACTTTCAAGAGTCTTCTCCAACACCACAGTTCAAAAGCTTCAATTCTTTGCCACTCAGTTTTCTTTATAGTACAACTCTCACATCCATATATGACTACTGGGAAAATCATAGCTTTGTCTATACAAACTTTGACTATACAAACTTTTGTCAATAATGTTTCTGCTTTTTAAAATGCTATCTAGTTTGGTCAGAGCTTTAACTCACTAATACTGAGATATTTGCTATTACGTTCTGTTGGAAATAAAACATTGTAAGAAATATTTTGTGGTCTTCAGCAACATCCTAAAATGTTCAATATTCATATGGAATATTTAGAAATTTGCACTACAAGACCTTTTCAAAATATTAGTAAGTGGCATGAAACTAAATTTGAAGGAAGAAAAGTAAAGTGTTTGACTTTCTGGTTCAAGACAGTTAAATTTTTCTGAAGCAGTATCACTAAGTTAACTCTGTAGCAAAAGATTTCATTACTTTAAAGACTTATTTTTGCTTGTCATTGGCTATGGAAGTCAGGTATGACCAGACACTAAACAATTTAAAATAAGTACTGAATCCTGAAATGTCACCACACTAAATAAGAAGTCATGGTTGTTAATGTTAACTTACAACTATTCCTTTTGTTTTTAAATTATGGGATAACTGAAGTTATCAGGAGTTAACTATTTTGCTTACCTGCAGCACTTAGTGCTGCTATGGAATTTTGAATTATTCATTATTTTTATCCTGTTGTCTACTTTTCCAATTATGTTGCAACATAAAAATTTAAACATTTTGTTGAAATAGAAAAAACCATGAACATTGTAATACATAAAAAGGAATGCTCTAAGATATTGGATTTGAACTATAAAATATTTGAGATAGAAACATTTTTTTCAGAAGATGTGAAGTATAAGGAATTGAGAGAGTGTCAGTCATGCCTGATTCTTAGATACCCCATGGACTACAGCCCACCAGACTTCTCTGTCTATGCGAATGCTTCAGACAAGAATACTGGAAATGTTTGCCATGTCATCCTTTGGGGGATCTTCCCAACCCAGGGATCACACCCAGCTCTCCCACACTGCAGATGGATTCTTTACTCCAAGAAAACTGGAGTGGGTAGCCTATCACTTCTCCAGGGGATCCTCCTGATCCAGGAATCGAACCAAGGTCTACTGCATTGCAGGCAGATTCTTTACCAACTGAACATCCAGGGAAGCCCAAAATTGGAGCTTATCAACTATAAAATCATCCCAAATCTAAAGGGAGTGCATCTGCAAAATGCAAAGGAATATGAAAGATTATATGAGTAAAACAAACAATTTTATCCCCACACTGATATTTTCAGAGGATTCTAGACATCTTGAAGGAGTCCTCTTCAAAGTAAAAAATAGGCTGAACACATTCAAGGAACTATGAATGTATTTAAAAATTTTAATAAACACCACAAATTTATCACCACAGGTAAGAAGGGATTACAAGGACAGATGAAAGCACCAAGGTATTTCAACCTGATTGTTTCCACTCCTTTTTGGAAGTCAATCACTATCTTGAAGCTGAGTTTCCCAACTTCCAGTATTTCTTTATGTTGTGTCAAATAGGAATACGGCTTTAATAAACAATATAGACATCATATCTCTTTATATAACCCTCCACATATTCTGTAAAGATTATTCATAATCATTTCAGAGAGGTTTGCTCATGTTTGGACATATATCTAATTCATGAATCTTTCAAAGCTGTGTAGCATCATATTAGTGTTCTACAATGTATTTAGTGTCTCCTGCGATGACTTTTAAGTTGTATATCAGTGGCTTCCCTTTTGGTTCAGATGGTAAACCATCCACCTGCAGCACAGGAGACCTGTGTTTGATCCCTCGATTGGGAAGATCCCCTAGAGGAGGGCATGGCAACCCACTCCATGTATTCTTGCCTGAAGAAGTGCATGCACAAATGAACGTGGTGGGCTACATACAGTCCGTTGGACTCTACCAAGTGACTAAAAATACACACACAAGCTGTATATCAGCTAGGAGATGCTAGGTTTATGCAATGATAGGAAAACCTGAAAATATTAGAGAAAAAAGTGTATTTCTTGCTCAGTCAGTCTACTGTAGTGGAAGACAATGTTTAATTTCACAGAATACTCAGGTCTCCAGGTATAAAGGCTTCCCAACTAGATAACCACAGTCCTAATGCTGTGTGTGGGTGGTGGGAAACGGGGACAGGATGACTGCACAGTTCACTCTGTTCCAAATTTGCCGGCCAGAACCAGCCCCATGCTTCAGCCCAGAGCAGTAGTTACTGAAGCTGGGTGTTGGTAAGCTGGGATAATGCTGACCACCACCTGCTTCTAGTTCTCATTAGTGCAAAGCTTACTGATATCTCCTTGTATTCCTGTGAGAGAAAACTTAGGAGTGAAATTACTGGACTTGAGAAACAGCACCTCTTCATCATTCTTAAGCAATAACCAAGTTGCATGTTCAGAGAGTTCTACTGTATGCTCATCATAAGGGAACAAGTGTTTCCTGTTTCTTATAGTTCTTGCCAATATTAGATTCCTCCTTATATGAAAGTCTACCCCTTCCCCCATGATCTGATTTGTAGTTATATCATTTTATTGTGATTTTAACTCATATCTGACTTGGTACTGTAAGGACAAATATGTTTTTTTATTTTTAGCAATTCAGTTTATCTTTATGAATTTCATTCACATCCTTTGCTCATTTTTCAATTGAGAAGTTTGTCTTATTAATTTGTTACAGCTCTTTATTCATAATGGCAAATATAGGCTCCAAATCTATGGATTATATTTCTAATTTTTATTATGTTTCAAAGATGCATAAAAATTCTTTCTTGTAGAATCAAATAATTTTTATAGATGAAAATGTCTAATGTTTATCAGAATTTTATTTTTTACAATTGATATATTTTATAAACAATCCTTACCCCAGAACAAAAAAAAATTTCTCTTCTAAAACTACAATATTTTGCTTTTCAAGTTTATTTTATTCTTGTTATTCCTGAAAGAGTAAATAAAAATTTAAATATGGGAAATCAATTTTTCCAAATTACTGAATAATACACCATTTTCTTCTGATCTAAATATCTCTTGATTTATATATTATACATATATATATAATATATCTATCACTCTTGATATATATGTATGTAGGTGTGTGTGTGTCTGTGTGTGTGTGTCTGTGTGTGTGTCTGTGCATGCTCGGTCCATTCAGTTTTGTCTGACTCTTTAGAACCCTATGAACTTCAGCCTGCCAGTCTCCTCTCTCCATGGGATTCTCCCGGCAAGTATGCTGGAATGGGTTGCCATGCATTCCTCCAGGGGATCTTCCCAACCCAGGAATCAAACCTCAGTTCAGTTCAGTTCAGTCGCTCAGTTATGTCTCACTCTTTGAAACCCCATGAGCTGCAGCACGCCAGGCCTCCCTGTCCATCATCAACTCCTGAGGTTCACCAAACTCATGCCCACTGAGTCAGTGATGCCATCCAGCCATCTTTTCCTCTGTCATCCACTTCTCCCCCTACCCTCAATCTTTCCCAGCATCAGGGTCTTTTCCAAAGAGTCAGCTCTTCACATCAGGTGGCCAAAGTGTTGGAGTTTCAGCTTCAGCATCAGTCCTTCCAAAGAACACCCAGGAATGATCTTCTTTAGAATGGACTGGTTGGATCACCTTGCGGTCCAAAGGGCTCTCAAGAGTCTTCTCCAACACTACACTTCAAAAGCATCAATTCTTGGCACTCAGCTTTCTTTATAGTCCAACTCTCACATCCATACATGACTATTGGGAAAAACCATAGCCTTGACTAGACCTACCTTTATTGGCAAAGTAATGTCTCTGCTTTTTAATATGCTGTCTAGGTAGGTCATAACTTTCAAGAAGTAAGCGTCTTTTAATTTCATGGCTGCAGTCACCATCTGCAGTGATTTTGGAGCCCCAAAAAATAAAGTCAGCCACTGTTTCCCCATCTATTTGCCATAAAGTGACGGGACCAGATGCCATGATCTTAGTTTTCTGAATGTTGAGCTTTAAGCCATTTTTTTCACTCTCCTTTTTCACTTTCATCAAGAGGCTCTTTAGTTCTTCTTCATTTTCTGCCATAAGGGCACTGTCATCTGCATTCCTGAGGTTATTGATATTTCTCCCAGCAATCTTGATTATAGCTTGTGCTTCATCCAGCCCAGCATTTCTCACGATGTACTCTGCATATAAGTTAAATAAGCAGGGTGACAATATACAACCGTGATGTACTCCTTTTCCTATTTGGAGCCAGTCTGCTGTTCCACGTCCAGTTCTAACTGTTGCTTCCTGACCTGCATACAGATTTCTCAGGAGGCAGGTCAGGTGGTCTGGTATTCCTATCTTGTGAAGAATCTTCCACAGTTGATTCTGACTCATACAGTCAAAGGCTTTTGCATAGTCAATAAAGCAGAAATAGATGTTTCTCTGGAACTCTCTTGCTTTTTCAATGATCCAGCGGTTGTTGGCAATTTGGTCTCTGCTTTCTCTACCTTTTCTAAAACCAGCTTGAACATCTGGAAGTTCACGGTTTACATATTGCTGAAGGCTGACTTGGAGAATTTTGAGCATTACTTTACTAGCGTGTGAGATGAGTGCAACTATGCGGTAGTTTGAGCATTCTTTGACATTGTCTTTCTTTGGGATTGGAATGAAAACTGACATTTTCTGGTCCCATGCCCCCTGCTGAGTTTTCCAAATTTGCTGGCATATTGAGTGCAGCACTTTCACAGCATCATATTTTATGGTTTGAAATAACTCAACTGGAATCCCATTACCTCCACTAGCTTTGTTCATAGTGATGCTTCCTAAGACCCACTTGATTTCACATTATAGGATGTCTGGCTCTAGGTGAGTGGTTATCTGGATCGTGAAGATCTTTTTTGTACAGTTCTTCTGTGTATTCTTGCCACCTCTTCTTAATATCTTCAGCTTCTGTTAGGTCCATACCATTTCTGTCCTTTATTTTGCCCATCTTTGCATGAAATGTTCCCTTGGTATCTCTAATTTTCTTGAAGAGATCTCTAGTCTTTCCATTCTATTGTTTTCCTCTATTTCTTTGCACTGATCACTGAGGATGGCTTTCTTACCTCTCCTTGCTATTCTTTGGAACTCTGTATTCAGATGCTTATATCTTTCCTTCTCTACTTTGCCTTTCACTTCACTTCTTTCCACAGCTATTTGTAAGACTTCCTCAGACAGCCATTTTGCCTTTCTGTATTTCTTTTTCTTGGGGGTGGTCTTGATCCCTATCTCCTGTACAATGTCATGAACCTCCATCCATAGTTCATCAGGCACTCTTTCTATCAGATCTAGGCCCTTTAATCTATTTCTCACATCCACTGTATAATTTAGGGATTTGATTTAGGTCATAGTTGAATGTTCTAGTGTTTTTTTCTACTTTCTTCAATTTAAGTCTGAATTGGCAATAAGGAGTTCATGATCTGAGCCACAGTCAGTCTTCTTTTTGCTGACTGTATAGAGTTTCTCCATCTTTGGCTGTAAAGAATATAATCAATCTGATTTCAGTGTTGGCCACCTAGTGATGTCCATGTGTAGAGTCTTCTCATGTGTTGTTGGAAGAGTGTGCTTGCTATGACCAGTGTGTTCTCTTGGCAAAACTCTATTAGCTTTTGCCCTGCTTCATTCCATACTCCAAGGTCAAATTTGCCTGTTACTCCAGGTTTTTCTTGACTTCCTACTTTTGCATTTCAGACTCTTTAATGAAAAGGACATCTTTTTTTGGGTGTTAGTTCTAAAAGGTCTTGTAGGTCTTCACAGAACCATTCAACTTCAGCTTCTTCAGTGTTACTGGTTGGGGCATAGGCTTGGTTTACTGTGATATTGAATGGTTTGCCTTGGAAGCGAATAGAGATCATTCTGTCACTTTTGAGATTGCATCCAAGTACTGCATTTTGGACTCTTTTGTTGATTATGATGGCTACTCCATTTCTTCTAAGGGATTCCTGCCCACAGTAGTAGATATAATGGTCATCTGAGTTAAATTCACCCATTCCAGTTCATTTTAGTTTCCGGATTCCTAGAATGTTGCCGTTCATTCTTGCCATCTCCTGTTTGCAATATTCCTCTTTACGGCATCAGACCTTGCTTCTATTACCAGTCACATCCACAACTGGGTGTTGTTTTTGCTCTGGCTCCACCCCTTCCTTCTTTCTGGAGTTATTTGTCCACTGATCTCCAGTAGCATATTGGGCACCTACCGACCTGGAGAGTTCATCTTTCATTATCCTATCTTTTTGCCTTTTCATACTGTTCATGGGGTTCTCAAGGCAAGAATATGATGTGGTTGGCCATTCCCTTCTCCAGGGGACCACATTCTGTCAGACCTCTCCACCATGACCTGTGCTTCTTGGGTGTCTACTCACGGCATCAGTTAGTTTCATTGAGTTAGACAAGGCTCTGGTCCATATGATCAGATTGGCTAGAATCAAACCTGACTCTACTGAATTGCAGGCAGATTCTTTAATGCTTAACCACCAGGATAGCCCATATGTATATGAGCTTTTATCATAGTTGCTTATGATAAAATCTGTTGTATAAAACCATATAATATATATTGGTTTATTGCATAGTATTTTGTCTCTATTTTTGTGACAGATAGTTTTTCTTTTTAATCATATAAGATTCTGCATATATTGAGGTACTTTCCTTGATGCTCTATTACTTAGTTGATCAGTATGTCCATCCAGACAACTCTCAAAAGCATTACAGTAAATACTGATATCTGTTAGGACAGGTATCCTCACTTTGTTTTTTGTTTGTTTGTTTTTTAATTTTGGCAGTTTTTGGTCCTTTACTCTTCTGTACAGATGTCAAATCACCTTAGCAATGTCTATGAAAACTCTGTCAGGATTTTCAACGGACTTGCATGAAATGTTTAAGTTATTTAGGGAAGAAACTTATGAATTTAAGATATTAAGTCTAACAATAGCTTATTTGTTCATTTATTAATAATTTTGTAAATGTCTGGTAACAAATAATATAATTATCTCCATTAAAGCAATACATACCTTTTGTTAAGCTTATCCATGATAGCTTTCATTTTTGGCTTTGTTGCTATAATAAAGGATATATTTTAAATTGCATTTTTAATAATTTTTTAATTATATAGCCATGCAATTGATTACTATATCATAATATATATAATTAATTCTGATGTTATGCTTGCATTTTCTAGTATGTTTCCTACAAGAGAATTATATCACCTGCAAACTATTATAGTTTTACTTTTCCTTACATATTTCTTAATTTTTCTTGTATTAGTATACTTCCTAGGAAATTTCAGAATAAAAGTGAGTATAATCAAGGGTAGAAAACATGTTTATCTATTTTCACATTTTAAGCAGAGTGTTTCTAATGTTTTACTATTAACTGTAATTTATTTCATAAACTTTTGGTAGCTAGCCTTCAACTGACTTAAACCCTTCAATACATTGAGTGCTTTCTTTGTTTTATTTTTAATATACAACATCATTTATCATGAGTAGTTATTGATTTTATTGAATGGTATTGTTCCTATATTTGTGTGACCAAATATTTTTTCCTTTTATTCTTCTTTCATCTCATTTAATCCTTTTGTTTCTGAGATTATCTTCAATTTTATTACATCACTGCAGTTTTTCTGCATTAGAGATTTCCATCTATATTTACAAGTGAAATTGGTCCACAGTTTTTTATTCTTATACTGTCCTTGTCTGATTTAAGCTCAATGGTTATTCCAGACACATAAAGATTCTTGGAATATTTTTACCTCTTTTCCTATCTCTGAGTTTCTGTAAGATTGTAATTATCTGTATCCTAAATGTTTGGGAGCATACCTCCAAATCTGGCATATTATTATCTAGCAATTTATATAAAATTCACTACGTTGTCTAAAAAAGTAGGCATTACTATTTTTCCAGATAATACTGATACACCCAAGCTGAATCTAATACAGTGTTAAAAAAGTCTTACTGAATGCTTTTAAAATCCTTATACATGTATAGACATGTTAACTAACATTTTGTAAATACAGTGAAACGTTTTCTAAATAAATAAGAGAAAACATAAATATCTGTAAAATGAACAGGCAATTCACAAAATAAATACAAATTTAAAAACATACATGTAAAAACCTTTCTAAATTGAGATTTATCTCTCAGAAATGGTTAAATAATGGTTATAGAGCGAGGGAACATGCAGTCGAATAGTCACTTTTTATATACAATAGAGGACAGTATAAATTTATACCAGTCTATTTATTGTAGCTACTGATAAATTTTGAATACCTAAGATCTTAGAGGAAAGACAATTACTACTGTAATGAAGTGAGTATCCATATTGTGTTTGTCATTCCCATAACACTTATTCTAGGGTTTTAGAATAGAGTAGGATCTCAGAGATGTTCCCTAATAATTGCATAATTATACATGAATCCCTAAATTATACTAGAATCTCACATGTTGGAAAATATTTCCACACCTATACTTCTACTTAAGTTATCAATATTCAGCATCTTAAATTATTTCATTTGGAATATAATGTTAGCCAAAAATTGACTTAAAACATCTCCTTGGATGCTAAGTTATAAAAATAACTGAATTTAGGTAGATTTTTATGGAAAATTAGTCATTTGTCCAACAGTCTATGATAACGTTCACCTTTTCCCCTCTTACTACTTAAAGTCAAAATAACCTGCAGTCTACTGAATATATTTCTGGGGAGTTAACATCATGAACATTTCTCCAGCTTGTTAAAAATAATTTGTAATTTGTTATTTGACCTTGTTTAAGAAAGCATGGCACCTACACTACATATCTTACTATTAAGGGTAGAACTTTATGGTAGATTAGCTTAGCTCAACATAAAATATAAATTATTTGGAGAAGCTTCAATAAGAAAATTTGAAAAGAGCTTACCATCATTTTTTTTCACTTGACCTGATGAGACAAATCAAGTCTGTGAGGGTGATTTAGTGATACAATCAGCAGTGTGTCACACCTGACTGATGGGTCCCTTCAGAGTTTGCCAGGCAACTTGACCACCAAAGTCTCAGACAAATTTTTCCAGGAGACATTCTGACTAACCACCCCCCCTCAACTGTTTTTTGTTTTGTCCTTGAAGTACAATGATTTTTTTTGTTGTCATTGTCATTATTAGCCACTCTGCTTTGAACTGAACCACACAAAGTGACCTTGAGATGTAATTTATGATAGAGTTACACTTACCCTTCAAAATGTCAAGTGTGTAGTCAGGTGGCAAATATTGAATTCCCTATGGAGACTTTGGTAAGAAAGTAATAAATGTAATTTGCACAGAACACCGGTGTTAATAGCAATCAATAGAAGCACACTGAAATGTACAGTTACACTGAGACACACCAGGTGCTCTCGCCCCTCAACTCTTACTTCCCTGTGTGTGGACACGCCGCTGAGGAGGTGGAGTCCTCATCCAGTACATATGGCAGGTGACTCTCGTTGTAATACAAAGGTGAATCAAAAAACACAGCCTCAAAAGTAATGTTTTTTTTCTTCCTGTCATCTATACATTTTGAAAAGTTTCACCAAAAGTTTTATCAAGTTCAAGCATATTTGTGCGACTTCACAGATGCCTCGTGTTGTGCATCTAAGGGTCTCTCCACGTGGAAGAGTGGCAAATGGCAGTGTAGACAGTGGCATGAGAAGGTGCACAAAATGAAATGATGTGTGGTTTATCTCATGTCTTGCAGCTCCATGGATCAAGGTCTGGCCATCACATGAGAGTTTGTTATGAATGCAGATTCTTAGGCTGATCCCAAGACTACTGATTCAGAATCTTCTTTTAATAAGGTCATCAAATGAATTGTATGAGCATTAAAGTTGGGAAAACCCTCATTTAAAATATTGCTCTTCTGTATTTGAATATGGGAAACTAATGGCTGTGCCACTCATCAGCCACAAACCCAGTGTCAAGCCTTAACCTATCTGACCCTCACGTTCCAGGGCAATTACCCTTAACTCATCATCTGTGCTGACACCAGAGTGGAGTTTTTATCAGAGCTAGTCAGGTGTCTGACAACCTTTGATAAGGTTATCAATCATACTATCATTTTTTTTCTAATAAGGAGCTCCTCTTTCACCAGTTAAGGAATATTGAAATTCTCCAATGCTTTATAATTTAAATTTCCACACACCTGTTAACTTTAACCATCTGAGGGCAGAAAGAATGAAAACCACAGTCAAGAAAACTAACCAAAGTGATCACATGGATCACAGCCTTGTCTAAATTAATGAACCTATGAACCATGCTGCATAAGGGCACCCAAGACAGACAGGTCATGGTAGAGAGTTCTGACAAAACATGGTCCACTGGAGAAGGGGATGGCAAACCACTTCAGATTTCTTGCCTTGAAAATCCCATGAACAGTATGAAAAGGCAAAAAGATATGAAACTGAAAGATAAACTCTCCAGGTCGATCAGTGCCGAATATGCTATTGGAGAAGAGTGAGAAATAACTCCAGAAAGAATGAAGAGATGGAGCCAAAGTGAAAACAATGACGAGTTGTGGATGTGCTGTAAATAGCAATATTGCATAAGAACTTGGAATGTTAGGTCCATGAATCAAGGCAAATTGGAAGTGGGCAAACAGGAGATGGCAAGAGTGAACATCAACATGTTAGGAACCAGTGAACTAAAATGGATGGGAATGGGCAAATTTAATCAGATGACCATTATGTCCACAACTGTGGGCAAGAGTCCCTTAGGAGAAATGGAGTAGTCAACCAAAAATAAAAAATGCAGTACTTGGATGGCAATCTCAGAAACAACAGAATTATTTCTGTTCATTTCCAAGGCAAACCATCCAATATCACAGTAATCCAAGTCTATGTCCCAATCATTAATGCCAAAGAAGCTGAAGTTGAATGGTTCTATGAAGACCTACATGACCTTTTGGAACTAACACCCAAAAGGCATCCTTTTCATGATAAGGGACTGGAATGCAAAAGTAGGAAGCCAAGAGATACCTGGAGTGAAAGGCAAATTTAGCCTTGGAGTAGAAAATGAAGTAGGGCAAAGGTTAATAGAATTTGCCAAGAGAATGCACTGGTGATAGCAAGCACCCTCTTCCAACAACACAAGAGACGACTCTACACATGAACATCACCAGATAGTCAATCTGATGGAAATCAGATTGATTATATCCTTTGCGGTTGAAGATAGAGAAGCTCTATACAGTCAGCAGAAACAAGACCAGGAGCTGAGTGTGGCTCAGATCATGAAATCCTTGTTGCAAAATTCAGGCTTAAGTTGAAGAAAGGGAAAAAACACTAGACCATTCAGGTATAACCTAAATCAAATCACTTACAATTATACAGTGAAAGGGGCAAATAGATTCAAGTGATTAGATTTGATAGACAGAATGCCAGAAGAAATATTAATGGAGATTCGTAAATTGTACAGGTGGCTATGATCAAAACCATCCCCAAGGAGAAATGCAAAAAGAAATGCAAAATGGTTGCCTGAGGAGGCCTTACAAATAGCTGAGAAGAGAAGCAAAAGGGAAAGGAGAAAAGGAAAGATATACCCATTTAGATGTAGAGTTCCAAAGAATAGCAAGGAAATTTTTTTAAAAAGCCTTCCTCAGTCATCAATGCCAAGAAATAGAGGAAAACAACAGAATATGAAAGACTAGAGATCTCCTCAAAAAATCAGAGATAATAAGGGACCATTTCATGCAAAGATAGAAAAAATAAAGGACTGAAATGGTATGGATGTAACACGAGAAGAATACATTAAGAAATGGTGGGGAAAATACACAGAGAAACTATTCAAAAAATATCTTAATGACCTATAAAACCACAACAGTATGATCACTCACGTAGAAGCAGATATCCTGGAGTCTGAAGTCAAGTGGGCCTTAGGAAGCATCACTATGAACAAAGTTGGTGGAGGTCATGGAATTCCAGTTAAGCTATTTCAAATCCTAAAAAAACGATACTGCTAAAGTGCTGCATTCAATATGCCAGCAAATTTGGAAAGCTCAGCAGTGGCGACAAGACTGGAAAAGGTCAGTTTCACTTCAATCCCAAAGAAAAGCAATGCCAAAGAACATTCAGACTACTGCACAATTGCACTCATCTCACACGTTACCAAGTAATGCTTAAAATTCTCCAAGCTAAGCTTTAACAGTACGTGAACTGAGAAATTCCAGATGTTCAAGCTGGATTTAGAAAAGGTAGAGCATACGCCTTCTTCTCAAGTGCACATGGAACATTCTTCAGGAGAGACCACATCTTGCATCACAAATCAAACCTCAGTAAATTTAAGAAAATTGAAATTACATCAGGCATCTTCTCTGACCACAATGGAGATATCAGCTACAAGATAAAAAAGGGTAAGAAACACAAACACATGGAGATTAAGCAACACATTTCTAAATAAAAAAACAGGTTACTGAAGAAATCAAAAGGGAAATAAAAAAATTTCTAGAAGCAAATGACAATTAAAACATGACAACCCAAAACCTATGGGATGCAACAAAAGCAGTGCTAAGAGGGAAGTTTATAGCAATACAATCCTACTTCAAGAAACAAGAAAAACATCGAATAGACAACCTAACTTTACACCTATAGCAACTGGAAAAATAATTTAAAAATCTCAAAATTAGTTGAAGGAAAGAAACCATAAAGACCCGAGAAGAAATAAATGAAAAAGAAATTAAAGAAACAGTAGCAAAGATTAATAAAACAAAAGCTGGTTCTTTAAGAAGATAAACAAAATTTATAAACCTTAAGCCAGACTCATCAAGAAAAAAGAGAGAAGAATCAAATGAACAAAATTGGAAATGAAAAAGAAGAGGTTACAACAGACAATGCAGAAATTGAAAGGATTATAAGAGACTATGATGAACAATTTATATGGCAAGAAAATAGATAACCTGGAAGAAATGGACAGATTCTTAGAAAAACTCAGTCTTCCAAGACTGAACCAGGAAGAAATAGAAATTATGAACAACCCAATTAAGAGCACTGAAATTGAAGCTGTGATAAAAAAAAAAAAAAAAAATCTCCCAAAAAACAAAAGCCCAGGGCCAGATGGCTTCACAGGACAATTCTATCAAATATTTAGAGAAGAGCTAATGTTTATCCTTCTAAATCTCTTCAAAAAATTGCAGAGGAAGAAACACTTCCATACTCATTCTATAAGGCCACCATCACCCTGATACCAAAACCAGGCAAAGACAACACAAAAAAAGAAAACTACAGACCAATATACCACTGATGAACATAGATGCAAAGCTCCTCAACAAAATTTTAGCTAACAGAATTCAGAAAAACATCAAAAAGCACATACACCATGATCAAGTTAGGTTTATTTCAGGGATGCAATGATTCTTCAATATACACAAATCAATCAATTGATGTGATACACGATATGAACAAGTTGAAAGATAAAAACCAATTGATAATCTCAATAGATGCAGAAAAAGTCTTTGACAAATTTCAGCATGCTTTTATGATTAAAACTCTTCAAAAAATGGGCACAGAAGAAACCTACCCCAACATAGTAAAGACCATATAAGATAAGCCTACATCAAACATTATTTTCAATGGTGAAAAACTGAAAGCATTCCCCCTAAGATCAGAAACAAGTCAACGGTGTTCACTTTCACCACTATTATTCAACATAGTTCTGAAAGTCCTAGCTACAGCAGTCAGAGAAGAAAAAGAAATAAAAGGAATCCATACTGGAAAAGAAGAAGCAAAGCTCTCACTGTTTGCAGGTGACATGGTACTGTACATAGAAAACCCTAAAGAGACTATCAGAAAACACTAGTTAATTAGTGAATTTAACAAAATCGCAGGATACAAAATCAATACACAGAAATCATTTGTATTTCTATATTTTAACAATGGAAATTAAGAAAGAGATATTAAGGAATCAATCCCATTCACCACTGGAACACAAAGAATTAAGCATATAGGCATAAACTTACCTCATGAGACCAAAAAACTGTACCCAGAAAATTAAAAGACACTAATGAAAAAAATCAAAGATGACATAAACAGATGGAGAGCTATTCCATGTTCCCAGTTAGGAAGAATCAATATTGTGAAAATAACTATACTACAAAATGCAGTCTACAGATTCAATGCAATCCCTATCAAATTACCAATGGCATTTTTCATAGAACTAGGACACAAAAGTTCACAAATCATATGGAAACACAAAAGACCCCAAATAGTCAAAGCAGTCTTTAGAAAGAAGAATGGAATCAGAGGAATCAACCTTCCTGTCTTCAGATTATATAAGCTACAGTCATCAAGACAGTATGGTACTGACACAAAAACAGAGATATAGACCAATGGAACAAGAACAGAAATAAACCCACACACCTATAAGTACCTTATTTTTGACAAAGGAAGCAAGAATATATAATGGGGCAAAGAAAGCTTTTTCAATATACAGTACTGGGAAAACTGGACAACTACATGTAAAAGAATCAAATCAGAACATTTCCTAACACCATACAAAAAGATAAACTCAAAATGGATTATAGACCTAAGTGTAAGACCAGAAACTATAAAACTCTTAGAGGAAAACATAGGCAGAACGCTTGATGACATAAATCAAAGCAAGATCCTCTATGGCCCACCTCCTAGAGAAACAGAAATAAAAACAAAGTAAACAAATAGGGCCTGCTTATATTTAAAAGCTTTTGCATGGCAAAGGAAACTATAAGCAAGGTGAAAAGACAATCCTCAGAATGGGAGAAAATATTAGCAAATGAAACAACTGACAAATGATTAATTTCCAAAATATACAAGCATCTCATACAAATCGCTACCAGAAAAACAAACATCCCAATCAAAAAGTGGGAAACAGACTTAAAAAGACTTAAACTTCTCCAAAGAAGACATACGGATGGCTAACAAACATATGAAAAGATGCTCAGCATCGCTCATTATTACAGAAATGCAAATCAAAGCCACAATGAGATATCACCTCACACCAGTCAGAATGGCCATCATCAAAAAGTCTACAACCAATAAATGCTGGAGAGGGTGTGGAGAAAATGGAACACTCTTGCACTGTTGTTGGGAATGTAAATTGATACAGCCAGTATGGAAGATGGTATGGAGATTCCTTTAAAAACTAGGAATAAAACCACCATATAATACAGCAATCCCACTCCTAGCCATACACCCTGAGAAAACCAAAACTGAAAGAGACACATGTATCCCATTGTTCATTGCAGCACTATTTATAATAGCTAGAACATGGAAGCAACCTGGATGTCCATTGACAGATGAACAGATAAAGAAGCTGTGGTACATATACACAATGGAATATTACTCAGCCATAAAAAGGAACACATGAGCGTCAGTTCTAATGAGGTGGATGGACCTTGGATCTATTATACAGAGTAAAGTAAGTCAGAAAGAGAAAGATAAATACCACATTCTGATGCATATATATGGAATCTAGAAAAATGGTACTGAAGAACTTATTTACAGGGCAACTACAGAGAAACAGACATAGAAAATATACATATGGACATGGGGAGAGCGGAGGAGAGGGTAAGATGTACAGAAAGAGTAACATGGAAACTTACATCACCATATGTAAAATTGATAGCCAATGGGAATTTGCTGTATGGCTCAGGAAACTCAAACAGGGGCTCTGTATCAACCTAGAAGGGTGGGATGGGGAGGGAAATGGGAGGGAGTTCCAATAGGGAGGGGATGTATGTATACCTATGGCTGATTCACGTTGAGGTTTGACAGAAAACAGCAAAATTCTGTAAAGCAATTATCCTTCAATAAAAATTAAACAAATTAAAAAAAGAAAAAAGTAGAGGAACCTGAAATCAAATTGCCAACATCAGATAGATTATAGAAAAAGCTAGAGAACTCTAGAAAAAACATCTACTTTTATTTCATTGACTATGCTGAAGACTTTGACTGTGTGGATCACATCAAACTGTGGAAAATTCTTAAATATATGGGAATACCAGACCACCTTTCCTGTCTCCTGAAAATCTATATTCAGGTAAAGAAGCAACAGTTAGAACCGGATGTGGAACAATGGACTGGTTCCAAATTGGGAAAGTAGTACTTCAAGGTGATATAGTATCACCTTTCTTATTTAACTGCTATGCAGAGTACATCATGCAAAATGCCTGGCTGGGTGAAGCACAAGCTGGTATCAAGATTTCCAGGAAAAATATCAATAATCTCAGATATGCAGATGTCACCACCCTTATGGCAGAAAGCAAAGAGGAACTAAAGAGCCTCTTGATGAAAGTGAAAGAGGGGAGTGAAAACACTAGTTTAAAATGCAAAAACATGAAGATCACGGCATCCAGTCACATCACTTCATGGCAAATAGTTGGGGAAACAATGAAAACATTCTTGGGCTCCAAAATCACTTTGGATGGTGACTGCAGCCAGGAAATTAAAAAATGCTTGCCCCTTGGAAGAAAAGCTATGACCAACCTAGACAGCATATTAAAAAGCAGACACTACTTTGCTAACAAAAGTCTATTTAGTCAAAGTTATGGTTTTACCAGTAGTCATGTATTGATGTGAGAGTTGGACCATAAAGAAGGCTGGGTGCTGAAGAATCGGTGCTTTCAAACTGTGGTGTTGCAGAAGACTCTTGAGAGTCTCTTGGACTACAAGGAGATCAAATCAATCAACCCTAAATGAAATCAGTCCTGAATATTCATTGGACGGACTGATGCTGAAGCTGAAATTCCAATACCTTTGTCACCTGCAAAGAACTATCTCATTGGAAAAGACCCTGATGCTGTGAAAGGCTGAGGCAGGAGGAGAAGGGAACAACAGAGGATGAGATAGTTCGATGGCATCACCGACTCAATGGACATGAGCTTGAGCAAGCTCCATGAGTTGATGATGGATAGGGAAACCTGGCGTGCTGCAGTCCATGGTGTCACAGTGTCGGACACGACTGAGCAACTGAACTGAACTAATAATTTAAATGTGTTTTGTTTTTTTTTTTTTTCTATGATAGTGAATCTTTCTTCTAATTATCATCTTCTCATCCATTTCCACTCTATCCTCACTGCCAGGCCTGTGGGAGGATTTTACTTCATTGCCTGACCCAAAGTCTTCTGTTGGTCAGAGCCACATAACCAATCTAGCCAGTAGTCCTGGGCTCAAGTGACACCTCTAGGTAAGAACATTTATTTATCAATGTAATACTCTGCAAGGGTCTCTTTTCTCTTCTTTATGGCCCTTTCAGACAGTGGAGTTTCCATCAGTCTGGGTTCTTGAGGGTGGAAGACGTTGAAGGGGCCTTCTGTTGGAATTTGGTAAACACAGGTCATGAATGATAAATAAACCTTTCTTGCTTTAAGTCCCTGAGATTTTGGAGTGGGTTGTTAATACACTACAAACAAGTAGATCTTGACTACAGACCATCTGCTTTGCAGTGCTAACCTTCAAGACTGCACCTTGGTTTTAGACACTTTGATGGAGGTATAAGTCATCTAGGCCAGTACTGGTCCATGGCCTGTTAGTAACAGGGCCACACACAACAGGAGGTGAGTGGTGGGAAGGTAAGTGAAACTTCATCTGTATTTACAGCCACACTCCATCACTTGAATTACTGCCTGAGCTCCACCTCCTGTTAGATCATTGGTGGCACTAGATTCTCATAGGATCCAGAACTGAGTTCTGTGACCTGAGTATGGGAGGGATCTAGGTTGCATGATCCTTATAAGAATTTGCTGCCTGATGATCTGAGGTGGAGCTGAGGCAGTGATGGCAGTACTGGGGAGTTACTGCAAATACAGATTATCTTTAGCAGAAAGTTTTGCCTGCACAGAGACCATAATTAATTACTTGATTGCAGACTCATATCAAAATCCCATCAGTGAGTGGCAAGTGACAATTGTACAATTATTTCATATATATTGCACAATAATAATAATTGAAATAAAGTGCACAATAAGTGTAATGTGCTTCAATCACCCCAAAACCATCCCTCTGTCCAAGTTCATGCAAAAATTGTCTCCCACAAAACTGGTCCCTGGTACCAAACAGGTTGGAGACTTCTGGTCTAGTCATACTTCACAAAATAAATACCCTAGAAAAACAAATTGTGAAGCATCTCTTTGATTTATTTTAACAACCATTTGGTCTCTGATTCAGCCTTGCCACTTCAGGCTGCCATATAGAGCTTATTCAAACCAATCTTCCTTGAAGATCTCTGAAATCTGAGATTTCTCTAGAAATCATCCCTGTTCCTGACCACACAGTCTAGCTCAGTACTGCAGATACATGCTCTTCCATATTTCAAGGTAGGCATTAATAACTGATGGCAGTAAGTTTTCTTGAAGAGGTAAGATATACTCTTAAAATTCTTTACAGAATTTTGTGGTTTTCTGTTACATCAACAAGAATCAACCATAGATAGGTTCACCCATGTCCCTTCCCTCCAGAACCTCCCTCCCATCTCCCTCCCCATCCCACCCTTCAGCCCGTCACAGAGCAGAGTTTGAGTTCCCTGAGCCACACAGCAAATTCCCACTGGCTATCTAGTTTGCATATGGTATTGTAAATTTCCATGTTACTCAAATTTTAAAAACCTCAATAATCCATCAAAGTAAATAATGAAGATGTAATAAATTTGCTATCATTGGTCTAAATTCTTCTCCCTGATGTCCTAAAGACTCTCTAAAATCTGGACCCATTCTTTTAATTTTAATTTTCACTTCCTACAACTCCTGAAAAAAAGTAAGCTTTTTTCAAAAGAGGACAGCCTCCACACTTTTTTCCAAAAAGTAAAATACAGTCGTGTGAGGTCTGATTGAGAACTTTAATTTTCCTAGAGTTTATTAGGTAGATTACAATGCAGGTGATAACCTGTTGAAAACTAATTTGAAAAACTGTCCAGCTCTTGTCATGAGACACTTTTGTTTCAGGTATAAAAAGACTGTCCATCTGATTATCTGATTATAGACTATCCATCTATCCATCCTGATTAGTGAGAACTTTAAGAAAGGTTGTGAAATTGAAAGTCACTCAGTCGTGTCCAACTCTTTGTGACAACATGGACTATACAGTCCATGGAATTCTCTAGGCCAGAATACTGGAGTGGGTAGTCTTTCCCTTCACCAGGGGATCTTCCTAACCCAGGAATCAAACCCAGGTCTCCCATATTGCAGGCAGATTCTTTACCAACTGTACCACAAGGGAAGCCCAAGAATACTGGAGTGGGTATCCTATCCCTTCCCCAGCAAATCGAACCAGGGTATCTTGCATTGCAGGTGGATTCTTTACCAACTGAGGTACCAGGAAAGCCCTTTAGAAAGATTAAGGATGGACAAGTCAACTCAGTTTCTCATAGATAAATACACTCATCAGAGAATGCAAAATCCACGGTCAGCATGACTCTGAGGATATGAGACTTGTTACATCAAAGGGATAAAGGAAACAAATGACATAAACAACAGTAGTAGTAACAGTAACTATTACATACTGAGTACTTACTATGACAAGTGCTGTGAGAAAGTCTTTCCTTGCATTTAGTTTTCCCATATCCCTTTAAGATAGGTTTTGTTATTATTCCAACTTGATGGATGGGGAAACTGAAACTCAGAATTTTTAATAAACTTGCCCAAGGTCACATAGCTTAAAGCTTTTGAAAATAGGACTTTCTACCTCCAGAACATGCATGCCTAACACTTCTCTGCAGAATGCTCTAAGCAGTGAGACAGTTGTGGTCACCCTTCTTAGAATAATGGGGATTAAAATCAATAACTGAGGAAGAGTTACACCTCAGCTCTGGTTCCAATTCAGTTTCAAATGTCCATTGACCTTGGGTAAGATCACTAATGTACTTTTGCAATAAAGATCTGATGACTGTTACATAGTTCAACATCTTTTACACAGATACTCCACTCTAGAGCAACTTACAAACTAATTTTCTGTGTCTGTAATTACTTTATACGTTTAATGTACATATCATTGACTGATTCTCTGCATATATGTACATATATATATTAATGAATAATCCTATTTTTCATGCAAGCAACAAGTTGTGATTAACCTGGCTTGTTATTTGTGATTTTATTCGTTGATATTTCTCACCAGCCAATTGTTAGAAAAACTGGATTTCTCATTTGTCTCAACTGTTTATATGTTTTGAATCTTGTAAAACACTTTCAAGTAGTTCATCAATTATTCAACATTATGTTCCAATTAATTAAGAAGTTTTCCAAGGTCCAATTTTTAATATCTAGTGTCTGTGAAGTTGAGAACCTGAGAAGTCACTGAAGATGTATTGTTTTTGTTCAGTCACCAGTCGTGTCTCACTCTGCAACCCCATGAATGGCAGCACTCCAGGATTTCAGAGTTTGTTCAAATTCATTCCCTTTGAGTCCGAGATTCCATCCAACTCTCACATACTCTGCTGTCCCCCTCTCCTCCTGCTCTCAATCTTTCCCAGAATCAGGTTCTGTTCCAGTGAGTTGGCTCTTTGCATCAGGTAGCCAAAGCATTGGAGTTTCAGCTTCAGCATCGCCCTTCCAATGAATTGGTTTGATCTCCTTCTTGTCCAAGGGACTTTCAAGAGTCTTGTCCAACACCACAGTTAGAAAGCATCAATTCTTCAGCACTCAGGTTTCTTTATGATCCAACTCTCACATCCATACATGACTACTGGGAAAACCATAACTTTGACTAGAAGTTTGTCGGCAAAGTGATGCCTCTGCTTTTTAATATACTGTCTAGGTTTGTCATAGCTTTTCTACCAAGGAGAGAGTGTCTTTTCTTTCATGGCTGCAGTCCCCATCCGCAGTCATTTTGAAGCCCAAGAAAATAAATTCTGTCACTGTTTGCTTTGTTTTGCCCTCTGTTTGTCATGAACTAAAAGGATCAGATTCTATGACCTCTGTTTTTTGAATGTTGAGTTTTACATTAGCTTTGTTACTCTGCTCTTTCACCTTCATTAAGAGGCTCTTTAGTTCCTCTTCACTTTCTGCCATAAGGGTGGTGTCGTCTGCACATCTGAGGTTATTGATATCTCTCCTAGCAATCTTGATTTCAGCTTGTGATTCATCCAGGCTGGTATTTCACATGATGAATTCTGCATATAAGTCAAATAAGCAGGGTGACAATATACAGACTTGATGTACTCCTTCCCCAATTTTGAACCAGTCCTTTGTTCCACATCCAGTTCTGACTGTTACTTCTTGACCTGCATACAGATTTCTCAGTAGGCATGTAAGATGGTCTGGTATTCCCATCTCTTTAAGAATTTTCCACAGATTTTTGTGATCCACACAAAGGCTTTAGCATAGTCAATGAAGCAGATGTTTTTTCTAGAATTCCCTTTCTTTCCCTATGATCCAACGAGCATTGGCAATTTGATCTCTGGTTCACTGTCTTCTCAAAGCCCAGCTTGTATATCTGGAAGTTCTCAGTTGACGTACTACAGGAGCCTAGCTTGAAGGATTTTGAGCAAAACCTGACTAGTATGTGAAATGAGTGTAATTGTATCATAGTTTGAACATTTCTTTGGCATTACCCTTCACTGAGATTGGAATGAAAACTGACCTTTTCCAGTCCCGTGGCCATTGCTCAGTTTTCCATTCCTGGTGATATGTTGACTGCAGCACTCTAGCAGCATTATCTTTTAGTATTTTAGATAGCTCAGCTAGAATTTTGTCACCTCTACTAGCTTTGTTTGCAGTAATGCTTCCTAAATCCCACTTGACTTCACACTCCAGGATGTCTGGTTCTAGGTGAATTCCGTGCATGAAATATTCCCTTGATATCACCAATTTTCTTGAAGAGATCTTTAATCTTTCCTATTGTAGGCCGAGGGTGTTTGCTATGACCAATGAGTTCTCTTGGGAAAAAAAAAAAACTCTGTTACCTTTTGCCCTGCCTCATTTTGTATGCCAAGACCAAACTTGCCTGTTACTCCAGGTATCTCTTGACTTCCTACTTTGTATCCCAATTCCCTATGATGAGAAAGACATTTTTTTTTTTTTGTCTTAGTTATAGAAGTTCTCATAAGTCTTCATAAATAGGTCAACTTCAGTTTCTTTGGGATTAACAGTTGGGGCACAGACCTGGATTACTGTGAAACTGTGATGTTGAATGATTTGCCTCGGAAATAAACCTATATCATTCTGTCACTTTTAGATTGCACCTAAGTACCCCATTTTGGGCTCTTTTGTTGATTATGAGGGCTACTTCATTTCTTCTAAGAGATTGTTACCCACAGGAGTAGATATAATCATCATCTGAATAAATTTGACCATTCCCATCCATTTTAGTTCACTGATTCTTAAGATGTTGATATTCACTCTTGCCATTGCCTGCTTGAGCATGTCCAATTTACTTTAATTGATGGACCTGACATTCCAGTCTACAATGCAGCATCAGATTTTACTTTCACCACCAGACACATCCACAACTGAGCACTGTTTGCACTTTAGCCCAACTGCTTCATTCTTTCTGGAGCTATTAGAAATTGTCCTCTTTTCTTCCCCAGGAGCATATTGGACACCTTCCAACTTGGGGGGTGCTCATCTCCCAATATCATATCTTTTCGCCTTTTCATACTGTTCATGCAGCAAGAATATTGGCGTGGTTTGCTACTCAGTCCTCCAGTGGACCACATTTTGTCAGAACTCTCTACTGTGATAGATAGGGTAGCAATATTTTGAAGTCTTGTCATTAAATTCATTTGGTTCTTCAGCATCCAAACATGGGATGTTTGGATCCAAACAGAGTCCAAAACAGAGAAGTATTATCACTACCTCATTTTACAGAAGTAACTTCAATAGTTTCATTTTCTTTTTTGTCCAAAACAGAGAAGTATTATCACTACCTCATTCTACAGAAGTAACTTCAATTGTTTCATTTTCTTTTTTGTCTATATCAAACAAACCTAACCTCAGAGCAACTGTATAAACTAATTACTTAAAATGAATTTATAGTAATATGGATTTTGTGCTGAAATTATATGGGAATGACTAGATAAGAGAAAGATGTTTTAAGGTAATTACATAGTTATAAATATCAATATGCAAAATTAAGGTCAACTAATTTTGAAAAGTGACAGAAAATTCATTCTACTTTATTAAAGCATACTCAGTCTGATTCCCAAACCAAAATCAACCTTAGCAGTCCATTATTGTAATAACATTTATAGTTTTAATTATAAATTTAATTCCATACTAACAGAAAAGAAGATATTAAGATGATATTTTCTAACAGAAGCAGAAGATATTAAGAAGAGGTGGCAAGAATACACAGAAGATATGAACAAAAAAGATCTTCATGGCCCACATAATCACGATGGTATAATCACTCACCTAGAGTCAGATATCCTGGAATGCAAAGTCAAGTGGGCCTTAGGAATCATCACTATGAACAAAGCTAGTGGAGGTGATGGAATTCCAGTTGACTTATTTCAAATCCTAAAAGATGATGCTGTGAAAGTGCTGCACTCAATATGCCAGCAAATTTGGGAAACTCAGCAGAGGGCATAGGACTGGAAAAGGTCAGTTTTCATTCCAATCCCAAAAATGGCAATGCCAAGGAATGCTCAAACTACCACACAATTGCACTCATCTCACACGCTAGTAAAGTAATGCTCAAAATTCTCCAAGCCAGGCTTCAACAGTACATGAACTGTGAACTTCCAGATGTTCAAGCTGGTTTTACAAAAGGCAGAGGAACCAGAGATCAAATTGCCAACATCTGCTGGATCATCAAGTAAGCAAGAGAGTTCCAGAAAAACATCTGTTTCTGCTTTATTGACTATGTCAAAGCCTTCAACTGTGTGGATCACAATAAACTGTGGAAAATTCTGAAAGAGATGGGAATACCAGATCACCTGACCTCCCTCTTGAGAAACCTGTATGCAGGTCAGGAAGCAACAGTTAGAACTGGACATGGAACAACAGACTGGTTCCAAATAGGAAAAGGAGTTCGTCAAGGCTGTATATTGTCACCCTTCTTATTTAACTTATAGGCAGAGTACATCATGAGCAATGCTGGGCTGGAAGAAGCACAAGCTAGAACCAAGATTGCTGGGAGAAATATCAATAACCTCAGATATGCAGATGACACCACCCTTACGGCAGAAAGTGAAGAAGAACTAAAGAGCCTCTTGATAAAAGTGGAAGAGGAGAGTGAAAAAGTTTGCTTAAAGCTCAACATTCAGAAAACTAAGATCATGGCATCTGGCCCCATCACTTCATGGCAAATAGATGGGGAAACAGTGGAAACAGTGACAGACTTTATTTTTTTTGTCTCCAAAATCACTGCAGATGGTGACTGCAGCCATGAAATTAAAGGACGCTTACTCCTTGGAAGAAAAGTTATGACCAACCTAGACAGCATATTAAAAAGCAGAGACATTACTTTGCCAACAAAGGTAGGTCTAGCCAAGGCTATGGTTTTTCCAGTGATGGATGTGAGAGTTAGACTATAAAGAAATCTGAGTGCTGAAGAATTGATGTTTTTGAACTGTGGTATTGGAGAAGACCCTTGAGAGTCCCTTGGACTGCAAGGAAATCCAACCGGTCAATCCTAAAGGAAATCAGTCCTGAATATTCATTGGAAGGACTAATGTTGAAGCTGAAATGCCAGTACTTTGGCCACCTGATGGGAAGAACTGACAGATTTGAAAATACCCTTTTGCTGGGAAAGATTGAAGGCAGGAGAAGGGAACGACAGAGGATGAGTTAGGGATGGCATCACCGACTCAATGGACGTGAGTGTGAGTAAACTCCGGGAGTTGATGATGGACAGGGAACCTGGCGTGTTGCAGTCCATGGGGTCTCAGAGAGTTGGACACAACTGAGCAACTGAACTGAACTGAACTGAACAGCAAAGCGAATTCCCAGAAGGTTGATTTCTTATTTCTTTTGTCAATTCATTATGTAGTCTCAGATTGCATTGTTATTTTTGAATAACTTAAATCATGCTTTAGTATTTGAAATTTATTTATAAATTTTCATTGACTTATAGTTACAGAACAGTAAACAAAACAGTTCAGTAAGCCCCCAATCAAGGAAATTCACACATCAGTGAAAAGGGTTCTGAACCACGGTGCCTGCTTTAGTGTTCCTTCTCAATTCTAATCTAACCCCAAACCCCAACACCTTAGAAAGGCTTTCTGTTTTTCAATTTTTTAATGCTTATGCAATTAGCATGCTTTTTTTGTGAGATTTCTCTGTGTAGTTTACTTGTACCAACACATTCTTTCTCATTTTGTAACATATGGATAGTCTCTACTCTGTCCATCTCTTTAATTGATATTGGAGTTTTTATAAACAAAATTGCTCTTAGAATTCTATTTTATGTCACCGACTTGTGTGTACCTAGGAGCTGAATTGCACAAATATACTACATTAAACAAGATGCGGCCAGAAGCTTCCCAAAGAGATTTAACATAATGTACACTCCCAAGAGCACCTAATAAAGTCTCCATTTCTATAATATTGTTAGTACATGGTATTAACAGTACAGTCTTGGTAATCATACCTTTGGTGGTCAGTTTACAAACTCCATTCCATTTTCATGAAAAATATTGACCTGTATTTCTTTTCTGCTGTTAATGTTTGTTATCAAGATCTCTGCTAGATCATAAAATGAGTTAGGAAGTGTGCACTGTCTTTTTCTAATACTATCCAGAAAAGTATGTGTGTGCAGTGTGTGTGTGTGTGTATCTGTTGTTTTTTCCTACATTGCTTGGAAGAATTCAGCAGTGAAGATAACTGAAACAAGAGTGTTCTTCATGAAGGCTTTAAATTATAAATTAATTTCTTTACTGAATGCAAAAATCATCTAAACTCTACCAGCTTGATTGATTTTTTCAAAAAAACAAATGTTTCTCTTATAATTGATTTACTATATTTTGATCAATTACTTACTTTAGCTGTTATTTTTATCACATTGTTCTTTCATTCTTCCTTTCTAATCTGTGCCTTCAAATGCAGTTAATTTTCTTCTAAATTCAGAGTTAACTTCCTCCTGTAAGTTTTGGTGTGATTTTTACCCACTATTAAAATTACTGTTTGATTTTCATTGTGATTTCTTTTTGACACACTAATTTTTCAGAAATATATTACTTAATTACTATATTTATGAATATTTTCTAGTTTCCTACTCACTAAAAGTTATTTGCAATGCCAAGCTCAATATCCCTGTCACTTCACTGGTCAACAGACTTGCACAGAGTGCACAAAAGTGCACCACCAGTTGCAAAGCAGAACGAGTGACACTCTGCTTCTTGTTTCAGCTTCCACATAGAAACGAACCAGCGATGGACAGTGGGGGAATGGTGAAGTAAGCAGCAGCAGCTCTGGTTCTGGGGCCAGTGAGACCAGTTCTAAATCCCGATTCTGGCACCTGTTAGTGGGGCAGCACCAGGAAAGTCACTGAACAGATTTAAACCCCCTTTTCTGTTTGCAAAATAAAGAAAATAGACTCTACCAGGAAGAAACATTTTTATTATATGAGTATATTTTATGTGAGATAGGTATAAATAAGAATGTATTTCCCTAGAAGAAATGGTTCCATGTTCACATATTCAGTTTTCACTATAAAGAACCAAAGTACTGGAAATAAGAATTGATCTGTTTCCTTTTCTTAAAGAAATTTCTGACTTAACTGACTTCTGCTCCCAGTTGTTTTAATTTGTGGAGGATAATTATGATCCTTCTCTGTCAATCTTGGTGAACAATCCCAGTGGACAGGGTGGGTTGGTGGTGTGTTGGGGCTGAATGATATGCCCTCCAACCTTATGTGTCAAAGCTCTGCATATCCTCACTCCTTGGGTGCCCACCTGGTACCTTCATGTTGACTTTTTAGTCTTCGACTTTTCTAGTTGTTCTCAGTAATAAGGCTCGTCTTTAGTGCCCTATTGCTGGAAGTGGAATTCTTTTTTGTTGTTTTTGGATTTCCTTATAATTCCATATAATTTGTGGGTACTGTCATATTTCTATGTAATTTTGCAAACAGAGCAAAAGAATTATACCTACTCCCTCTGCGTGTAACTAAATCTAAGCTCATACTATGAAGCTGGCCGCTGGACTAACATTAAGGTCAGGACACTGGGCTTTTGTCTCTTTTTATGTCGGTCAGCGTATCAGTCAGGGTAGCAAGGTTGGCTTCACTTTGAAAGTTAACAAATCCCAAACTTGGTGATGGCAAGCAAACAAGACTTTTTCCTTATCAAATATTCATAGTTCCTGTGTCTCTGGTCAGTGGGGACCTGTGCTTTTTCTTGATGTCATCAGTGATTCAGGCAGATCTGGAACATCTCTAGTCACAGTGCAAGTAGAAAAAGACATAGCAAACAAATTTCTTGCTACAACATGTCTCTTCTCACATGCTATCAGTAAAGTGGCATGGCTGAGTTTGACTTCAAAGAGGTGGAGACATTAACTCTTATTAGGTGAATAAAACAAGAAACAGAATATCTCTGAACAGCAATAATGCAACTAGTTTTTAAAGTGATCAATGGCCACAATTTCCTAGCAACTGAAAGACAGATCCTCAAGTGTGGAGAATCTATTCTGTTCTTGATACGTAGTCTCTAACGTGGTTGTATTAGTTTTGTATTGCTGACATGACAAATTTCCACCAACTCAATTGCTTAAGACAACACAAACTGATGATTTGACAGCTCTTGAGGGGGAAATTCGGCATGGGATTCACTGAGCTAAGCTCAGGCTGTCAGCAGGCTGTGCTCCCCTCTGGAAACACTGAGGTGCACTCATGTCTTCCTATTTGAGTTGTTGAGAAAATTAAGTTCTCTGTGTTTATAAGACCGAGGCCTGTGGTTCATTGTTGACTGTGAGTTGTTGAGGGCCACCGCCAGCTGCTAGAGGCGGCATAGTCCTGGTCATGGTCCCTGTCTTCATCTTCAAGGCCAGTAGAGGCAGAAGAGTTTCTCTCTGTATATGTCTCATATTTAGTATGTATATAAAACTTTACTTTAAAATACTGAAGTAGACTTTAAAAATGTTATCTGTGCTTGATCTCTCTCAGCTCAGTGAGGACCATTTGGTTCTATATATGGAGAAGTGTTATCATAAAAGACTTCATTCTTTTTCTTTGTAACTTAATCCTGATCCTTTAAAAGATAAATTAATAGTTTATGAAGTATAAAACAGAATAATCTAGATTAATGAATGAAAGAAAGAGTTCCAACAATCTGCTTCATGATTCAAGGACTTTTGCTGAATAGTCAACTCAAATATTTAGAAGCAACTTCTATACAGGTTGAATATGGTGGATATGCTTCTAAGACATAAACTGGTTTTCAAATCCATGTCACTCATATTATCCCTTCACATTTTCATGATTGCTCTATGATACATCTGGGACAGAAATAATTAACCCCATTTAATAAATGGGGAAATTGAGACTTGGGAATGATAATTGACACACCGCAGTTTTAGAACCAATGGTGGGAAGGCAAGAAATTCCTTAACATAGATCTTCTTTCACTTACTTTATTTTTCTTGGATCTTTTTAGAAGACATCTTCCTAGGCATGAAAGGCTGAGCCTGTTCATGAATAGTCTATGGGTTCCATCTCAGAGAATCATCCATCAGCACAGGCATGACAGAAGATTCTTACTCACCTCACAGGAGGGGTGGGGGCGGAGGTGGCTGGGGTGCTGGCTGATTGGCATGTGGTCAGTTCCTGTGGAGGAAAACGTCTCGGGGCCCACTGTGGAGATCTGGGTTCTGCCTTGTCACTTACTACGCACACGACCATTGGTAAAAAATAATCACTCTGAAAAATACATGTATTGCTATCTTATCTGATTTATAATTTTATGACTATCAAAATAGCTATTTGGAAGTGAGCTTCTATAACCAGAGATAAGATGCAACATGAAAGCCCTAGAACTGAAACTGAAAACTGTTTCTGCATTCTCTATTAATAAAGTTAATCCTTCATCTGAGGATAAATCAGTTCATAAACTATATGATATCACCATGGTGGATGAATCTACTGACCTTCTACCAGTTCTAGGTAGTACACATATCCTTCTTTGATTAGAGGGAAGAGTTCATTATGATCATGCATTACATCTCAGGGATTGTCAAAACGTGTTATCATTTCTAAAAGCTTTGTCACTAGGGAAAGAGGACAAATCTTTGCTTCCTTTCTGTGGGTTGTAGTGGGTGTGTGTAAATCCAGCCTCATCATTCCTCATAGCAGATGTGTATCAGACTCTTTAAACTTAGTTTAGGCTTTCAGCATATATTATCTCCCCTCAGTATAACTGCCTGTTAAGTAGTGTTCACAGTTTAATTCACATATCATAGATCAGACTACATGAAACCACCATCACTCATTTTGTGTTAGAACTCAAGACATAGGTAACCATTTTCTTCCTCTTTTCATTTTAATTCATTTCATTTCCTTTCAGAGTAACTGTAAAATTTAGAGTCATTCTCATCAAGATCAGGTCATGTCTTTAAACTAGAATATTCACATCCAACTATAACTTTTATTTATTCATTTTTGTTGTTGTTGAATTTATTCCAAAATTAGCTCATGTTTATTGATACTATTGTAAACTTTATTTTACAAATTTGAATTTCCAATTTTTCATTGTTAGTAATATAGAACTATAAATCATTTTTGTGTCTTGAATATGAATCCTGCGACCTTGATAAATTCACTCAGTTCTAGTAGGTTGAAGTGTTGTTTGTTTTTCAAGGTAAAGTCATGTTGTCCTTTTCAATCTGCATGAATTTTATTTCTTTTTCTAGCCTATTACGCAGCTATAGAAACAATGTTGAAGTAAACAGTGATGAAATGAAGTGGTAGGAGCAGACTTTTATTTTGTTTCTTATCTTAGGGAACATTAACTATGATGTTGATAGTAAGTTTTCCAAAAATGCCTTTTATTGGGATGAGGAAATCCCTTTCTACTTCTAGTTTGCTGAGATGTTTTATCATAAATGGATGTGAAATTCTATCAAATGTCTTCAATGGAATAGTTAAATGATTTTCCATTTTTATGTTATTAAGGTGGTGAAATACAGTAATTGTTTAACCCAATGTTATACAAACCTTGTATTGTAAAGCAATTAGCCTCCAATTAAAATAAATAAATTTATATTTAAAAAAGAAAAAATCATTAACAAAATATTAGCAAATTAAATCCAATTATAACTTTTAAAAAAATTATTCCTTAAGATGAAACCTTGTCTCTTCTCCCTGAATTTTACTACTTTCTCAATCTCTGTTGTCTACCCTTTTGTAAGAATTCTATTCCCCTCCATCCTGTTTGGAGCAGGGAACTTTAAGATATTAACTAAATATTTCAAGTGCTATTAGAATCCATAAAATTGTGCTGATAAACATACCAAATGACATTAGGGCATCTGATTTAACATTAATTTATTATTCTATATATTCAAACTCATACACTGAGTGTTTACTTAGACATGAGCTCTCAAGGAAGTAGTTTATGACAGAGAAACAGAGGTGCAAAATCAAACTCCAATATGACTTGATTAGTATCAACAAAGATACGAAGAAAAAACTCTGAAAGGACAAGAGCAGGTATAATTAATCTACGGTAGTAAATAAGAAAAGGACTCATGGAAGAGGTGCCATTTAGGTTGATTCTTAAAAGATCATTTTAGTGGGCTGTGGAATTGAGTAGAGAGTAGGGTGCAAACATATTCAGGCAAAGACAATAGTAGGATTTATTAGGCACCTACTGCTGTGTTACAAAGTACTACCTCCTTAGTGGTAAAGCAGCACACATTTATTATCCCATAGCTTTCCCGTCAGGAGCCCCGGCTTGCTTAGCTGAGTTGTCTGCTGGGGTCTTCTGTGGCTGCAGTCAAGCGGTTGTCCTGGTCTATACTCTCCTCTAGAGGCTCACTTAGAGAATAGTTGACTTGAAGCTCATTTGGTTTGTTGGCAGGATTAATATTCCTGTGGCTGGATGGCTGATGTCCTGATGCATCGCTGGCTGGAGGCATCGGTATGATCCTTGAGGTCACACTCAACTCCCTTCCACAGGGCTCTCCATGGGCCTTTCAAATATGGATGTTTCTCTCTACAAGGCCAGCAAGGAAGTCCTCACATTTAAGGGCTTTCAGCTCATTAGGTTAGGCCCACCTATGATAGTTCCCCTTTTTGCTAACTCAAAATCAACTGACACAAGACTTCAGCCACATCTGCAGAATCCTTTCACCTTTACTATATAATGTAACTTTCTCATAAGAGAAAGTTTATCATACAAACTACACCTCGATGTCATATTCTATTGACTAGAAGCAAATCAGTTTCCAACCACACTCCAGGGACAAGAATTATGCAAAGGTGTAACTGCCAGAAGTTGGGAATTATTGGGGGTTACCCTAGAATCTGCTAGATGGGCAAAGATAAGTCCTCATGGAATAATACAGTATCGCAAAACTCCAAGTACTAGGTAGTTCCATGTGGTAGAAAAATAGAATGCAAAAGATAGGGGAAGGTAAAGTTTAGAACCCATGAGCTCTGAGTATCTTGTGAAAGAGTTTGGATTTGTGCTGTAGGTGGTACAATATCCACAGAGTAGAACTTGGGTGCTGTCAGTCCAGAAGCAGTGAGCAAAGTGGAATATAGGACACTGATCAGAAAGAAGGGAGACCAACTGGAACACTGTGGCAATTATCCAGATAAAGGAGAATGGGGACTTCTATAAGACTATGGAGATGAAGAGAAACCACGTATATAAATATATTTAAGAAAAATGATTACCATAAGCATTGAAGATGGGAGAGAGGAAGGAATGCGTGGTGACTTATTTTTGTCTAAACTGGTTGTAATCGCTGATACAAAGCCTCCCAACCTATGTTTGAACATTGACAAGTGGTCTTAACCATTATGTCAAAAAATACTGATTGAGTGTATATTTTACACAAAGTGCTATATTAGGTATTTCACACACAGAGACACAAACACACACATTAGGTATTGCATGGATTTCAAATATTTACTAAATGTATTATCCAACTCAAGGAATGTATAAGACACATAATACAAAGAGGTAGAAACATAAGGCAGTGTGTAGCATCATATGTGATAGAATGTAGTGACGAGGTATGTAAAGAAGTTTGTATTAGCTGTAATGCAGTTTATGTTGTTGTTCAGTCGCTTAGTCATATCAAACTGTTTGCAATCCCGTGGACTGCAACACACCAGGCTTCCCTGTCCTTCACTATGTCCCAGAGTTTTCTCAAACTCATGTCCATTGAGTTGATAATGCCATCCAACCATCTCATCCACTGTCTCCCCCTTCTCCTGCCCTCAATCTGTCCCAGCTTCAGGGTCTTTTCCAGGGAGTTGGCTCTTTGTATCAGGTGGCCAAAGTATTGGAGCTTCAGCTTCTTCCAATGAATATTTAGGATTGATTTCCTTTAAAGTTTTACAGGCTTGTTCTCCTTTTTGTCCAAGGGACTCTCAAGAGTCTTCTTCAGCATCAGCATCACAGTTCAAAAGCATCAATTCTTCCATGCTCAGCCCTCTGTATGGGCCAACTCTCATATCCATAAATGACTACTGGATAAACCACAGCTTTGACTATACAGACAAGAGATGGTAAATAAAGGCAAGATTTAGACATGAAAATTGGGGCTGATATAAGGCTTTTTTGAGTGGAGCTAAAGAACCTGGGTTGGGTAGATCCCCTGGAGAAGGAAATGGCAACCCACTCCAGTACTCTTGCCTGGAAAATTCCATGAACTGAGGAGCCTGGTAGGCTACAGTCCATGGGGTCGCAAAGAGTCAGACACGACTGAGTGACATCACAGGTCACGGGTCAAAGAACCTTAGTTTAGTCCATAGGCAATGAAGAAATCAATGATAATTTTGGAGCCCAAGAGTGAAAATACCAAAACATTGCTTTCTGAAAATTAATTTGCAAATTTATGAGCCAATAATAGATTTGATGGACAAAGTCTGGAGGTAGGAGACCACTTTAAAGAATATATTTATTACCTGCAGTTGAAGATGTATGAATTTGGGCCAGTGGGATTGGAAAATCATGCAAGATGGAGATGATTGTCAAGAATCCTTAGCAAACTGCACTAAGTTTGTGGTCTCAGGAAATATCTGCAGTCTTCTCACTTGATGCTTTGACTTTCTAACAAGCATTTTAATGCAACCCCATCCTCCAGATCAAAGTCACCTTCGTGCACATTCCGGGGTTCATGTGCCTTTGGCATTACCCTGGGTCATGGCATAACAATTGATTGTTGTTGTTTTGTTAGAAATGAGTAGTCTTCTCCACCCCAAACCTACAGAGTCATACTATAGTGGATAATCATTACTTTATTAATATTACTAAAGTTTCTATCACCTTTGTATTACAGACAATTACTGCAACCATGAAATTAAAAGATGCTCACTCTTTGGGCTTCCCTGGTGGCTCAGACAGTAAAGCGTCTGCCAGCAATGCAGGAGACCTGGGTTTGATCCCTGGGTCGGGATATCCCCTGGAGAAGGAAATGGCAACCCACTCCAGTATTCTTGCCTGGAAAATTCCATGGACAGAGGAGCCTTGTAGGCTACAGTCCATGGTGTTACAAAGAGTCGGACACGACTGAGTGACTTCACTTCACTTTACTTTACTCTTTGGAAGAAAAGCTATGACAAACCTAGACAGAGTATTTAAAAGCAGAGACATCACTTTGTCGACAAAGGTATGTATAGTCAAAGCTATGGTTTATCCAGTAGTCATGTCCAGATGTGAGAGTTGAGCCATGAGTGCCCAAGAATTGATGCTTTTGAACTGTGGTGCTGGAGAAGACTCTTGAGAGTCCTTGGACAACAAGGAAATCAAACCAGTCAATCCTAAAGGAAATCAATCCTGAATATTCAGTGGAAGGACTAATGCTGAATCTGAAGTTCCAATATTTTGGCCACCTGATGCAAAGAGCTGGCTCATCAGAAAAGATCCTGAAGCTGGGAAAGACTGAAGGTAAAAGGAGAAGAGGGAAGCAGAGGATGAGATGATTAGATAGCATCACCGACTCAATGGACACAAATCTGAGCAAACTCCAGGAGACAGTGAAGGACAGGGAAGCCTGGTGTGCTACAGTCCACGGGAATGGAAAGAATTGGATACGACTGAGTGACTGAACAACAAAAATTGCTGTCACTTTTGCATTACATGTAGATAATATTCTGAATAGTCAAATAGAATTATCTCTTAGAATAAACTGTTTATAAACTCAATGACAGGAAAAGAAGCTGAGGATAGATATCTTGCTCAAATTCAAAGAATTCTAGTGTGGAATATGGACAGATGTGTGTTGCAGGGCTTATGGCCTTGACCGCTATGTGTCCTAAATTTAGCACTGTAAACAAAACACACTCACAAACAGAAACCTTGACTACTTTGCATTACTTTAGTTGGTTTTTTTATATTTTCTTCCTTTTGGATTCTTATCCCACCAACTCTTTCTGCAGATTAAGTATATGGCTTTCCACCTTGCATTACTCCCCCAAGTGGGAAAAAATTAAATGTTAATAATGGTTGCTTAATATTTTTGCATAGTAAGTTGGAAAAGAAAAGAAGAAATATGTCATCTGAAAAGAAATCACTCAAAAATATATGTGTGTGTTGACAAGGTTTGAAACATGATAACTAGTTTTGAAACATAATAATAATCTAGTTGTGAATAGTAGAGTTGTCATGGGCAAAGCTAGCATATGGCCTAATCAGTGAAATGTTCCCCAGGATATAATCTAACATCACTAAGAAATCATATATTCAATAATAAAATTATTTACAAACTGTTATAGCAGACATTTTCCACTTAAGAGTTTTCTCTAAATACACGTGAGTATAATGTCAAGCCACATCATGCAATTCAATAATCAAAGCTGCAGAATGAATCACTCTTAGTTACCCACATATTGAATAACTTTTTCTTTCAATGTAGATATATTGAGTGACAGATATGATATGTATATTGACAATGGAGACATAAAAAATAGGATAGTCACTCTTTTGTCTTTCTAAGGGCAGACTTTGAATTACTTTTGCAATTGGAAGAAAACTACGTATAGAGAGAAGTGATTCTAATCTCTGGGTGCATTCTTTCCCTCTTTGATAAAAGGAACTGTCAAGAGAGATGGCCAGTATCAGGGACTGTGGCAGGAAATAAATTTCATGGTGAGGACTCACTAAACAAGGACTCACCTAACACAAAGACTTATTAGGCAGCATATGGTATATGATGAGAAGAAAGTGTGAAATCTCCTCTAAAGGCAGAGAGATGATGAGCACATTGATAATCTTCCACTTATTTCCGTTTGTTCAGTGAAGAATGTTCCCTTACCCCAGTTATCAAGCTACAACAGACTTAATATAATGCTTGTTATAAAAAACAAAGAAAAGATTTAAACAGTAGAACGATTAAGATGAAAGAGATGTCTGCTGCCATACTAACTCAAAGACCTCCCCACTACAGAAAAAGTGAATTAATGCAACTGGCCAGGATATTTTGACAAGACTATGCCAAAAAAGCTTCATTAAAAAGAACTGCAGAAACCAATGTAATATTATAAAGCAATTTTCCTCCAATTAAAAAAAAAAAAGCCCTTAGAAGAATGCCTGGCCTTCATAAGCACTGCATAATGGTTTGCAGTCATTCTTGTCTTAAAAATGATGTTATGTTTGATTAAAAAAAATAAAATAAAATGAACTGTTTCAAGGTTGACTGGGCATAGAGAACAGACTTGTGGTTGCCAAGTTGAGGGAGGAATGGAAGGGGAGTTTGGGGTTAGAACGTGTAAACTATTATATATAAGATGGACTAACAATCAGGTTCTACTGCATAGTATAGGGAACTGTAGGGAACTCTATTCAATACCCTGTGATAAACCATAATGAAAAGGAATATAAAAAAGAATGTAAACGATTCACGCTGCTATACAGTAGAAATTATCCCAACATTGTAAAACAAATATACTTCAATTAAAAAAAAATCATTTACTTGAAAGACTCAATAAAAGGGACAATTCCTTTGCTCAAAAAAAAAAAAAAAGAAAGAAAAAGAAAGAAAGAACTGTTTCACATGTTTGTAATTACAAAATGCCTTGTTGAGATAAATCAAGTTATACCACCCTCCCCTTCGTGTTACAGACAGGGAATGTGAGTTCATTGTTATCCTTTTGTGGATGGATGGCAATGCCTAACTTTTTAGTTACTGGTTCATTTAACTTCTTTTCTGTTTTAAGGACAAGATGGTTTTATCACTGATCTAAATAGCAAAATTTTATTGTTTTATATCATATGTAGTCTGGAAAAAAGTGGAGATACAAAAAAAAAAAGAAAGCAAAGAGATTGGCAAATTAACTTTTCAGACAGAACTAGTAGACTGTGCGGTTTCTGACTACTGAGGAGTTGATTTTCTTAAAAGCGTGAAAGCGCCTACTTCACCCTCCCAAAAACTGCCATGGGATAATCTTAATTCACTCTCTGGGGAAAGAAAAATTTCCCCATTATGTGGAGAAATTTATTTTTTGGTTCATTTATAGTTGATTTACAATGATTTACAATGCTATGTTCATTTCTTCTGTATATATATATATTTTTCATATTCTTTTCCATCATGGTTGTCATAGGATATTGACTATAGTTCCTTGTGCCATACAGTAGGACCTTCCTGTTTATCCATTCTATATATTCCAGTTCTTCTCATTCCATCCAATAATTTCAAACTTTCAATCCACCCCTCTCCTACTTTTCTCTCCCTTGGCAACCATAAGTCTGTCCTCTAGATCTGTGAGTCTGTTTCTGCTTGGTATATGAGTTCATTTGAATCATAGTTTAGATTCCACAATATAATAAGTGGAACCGTATGATATTTTTCATTCTCTTTTTGACTTATTTCACTTAGTATGATAATCTCTAGGTCCATCCATGTTGCTGCAAATGGCATTATTTCATTCCTTTTTATGGCTGAATAGTATTCAGTATATATGTACTATATTTTCTTTTATCCATTCATCTATCAATGGGCATTTAGTTTGCTTCCATATCTTGGTTGTTGTAAATAATGCTACAAGAACCCTGGGGTACATGTATCATTTTAAATTAGTTTTGTCCAGATATATGCCCAGGAGTGGCATTCCTGGATCATATGGTAGTTTTTTGCAGTGTTTTGAGGAACCTCCATACTGTTCTCCATAGTGACTGCATCAATTCACATTCCCACCGATAGTGTAGGGGGTTCCCTTTTCTTAATGTGGTAAAGTTTAAAGGGCATCTAGTAACCATCAGCAGCAAGAACACTAAGAAACAGCCATTGAAATTCACTCATTTATTAAAACACATTTTTGTGCTATCCTCATGAACCAGACAGTTCTAGGGTCAGGGAATATAGTGGTAAACATACTTTAGAGAGAAATAAGCAAACTTTGAACACATAAACAAATATATGTAATTGTTAGGGGAGACATTAGGAAGTGATTGGTAGAATATAAAAGAAAACTCAGGCAGAATGAGGGGATGAGTGGGCCCTTTGTTATGCTGCCGGTGAGTAATTGTGTGTAAACCCCTTGGGTATCCGGTGAAATTGTCCTAGGCAGAAGGAACAATGTGGGCAGAGAAACATCCGGCTTGGCAGATTCAATGAATTGTAAGAAGAATAAAGTGTCTGGAATAAGCAGCTATAGGACAAAGTATTGATTTAAAATATTGAAATACAAAACTGATTGGTTGGGACTGGTCATCCATGATAAACAGACACGAGAAAGTATCTGCATTTACAAATGTTATTAAGAGTCTTAAATTATGTATAGACTACCTGTACTGTTTATCACTAACTGAGGCATTCTCTGTTAAACCATTCAGTGTATACTATTTCAGTTGTTTGAGTGGATTCTGCAAGAGACTCTGCAGGTTATGGACCCATAACCTAAAATCTGTAAAACATCAATTCTAATTTGTACCTCAGAGGATTTTTATGAGGAAAAATGGGGGAAATCAAAACAAATATGCAAATGTAGGGTACTTGGTAATCTACCTTTCTTTGGCAAACAGTTTATAGTACTAGTTTTCTACCTAGGATGATTTCATCATAAACAATCTTTGTTTGAGTACTTCTCTCATCAATCTGTCAGGTAGTTAGAATAGGGAAAAGGAGTCCAAATGGCGGTGGCTAAAAGACCTGGAAGGGGAAAGCCTGAGAAAATAGAACAAAGGAAGGTCCGAGGACTGGAGTAAGAACCTCAGGTAAAACAAACAATGCTCCTGCCTAGGCCCAGTTTACATAAGACAGGCCCAGGGACAGAGAAACATATAAAAAGAGGAGCCAAAGCCCTCTTCTCTCTCTCTCCCTCCTGCGCGATGGGGCGATCTTCTCTTCGCGTCTTTGGATCAATGTGCCCTCATACCTCATTTTTCTGCTATTATCTAAATAAATAGAGCTGTAACACTGAGCTGTAACACTGATTTATTTAAGAGCTATAACACGGTCTGTTCTCCAAGAGCTGTGACCCGCCGAAGGGGCTTCAATGTCCATCACTCCAAATTTTTGTTGTGATGAGACAAAGAACTCAGGAGCATACACTCACCTGACATCTATGGTGCCGTGACTCGGGTATAACCTGGCTGAAACAACCTCCACGCAGAAGAGGCCAAGCGCAGCAGGAGCCCAACTCAGCGAAGCTCCCACAGTAGAAGTGGAACGCGAGGAAAACCCAGCGCAGGGGAAGGCCCGTTGTGCTGAAAACTGGGGCAGCGAAAACCAAACTCAGCAGAAAGCCCACGCGGCTCAGCCTCAGATTCCAGAAGACCTCCGGTTAAGGTAGGAGGTCCTCGCTCCTATGGCTGGAGGGACATGCCTAACAAAATCTTAATTCCTCTACAATCTCTCACTTCTCATTTCCTTGAACTCCCCGCGAACAGGCGGGTGGCAGTGAGCACAATTGAGGGACTCTGAAGGGGCTATTCTTCGGTATGTCCCAAAGGCACTATCTGCTGGGCCCCAGTAGTGGTTACCCAAGCCGGTGGGGGTTCTTCTGTCCTTACTCTTCTGTTCCAAGAATCAGGCCAATGAAAACTGAGCACAGGTCAGATATCTAGCAAATTTTCCAGTAGGCTACGAAGGGAATTCCTTGGCACATCTTTCCCACTGCTTTTTCCTCCTGTCCTTCATCTCTCTCTCCCAGGACGTGAGCCGGACCAAAACCCAGGATGCCCGGCTCAGGCTCTGAGGTCTTATTGCAAAAATTCAGTGATGAGACAAAGAACCAAGGAGCATACACTCGCCTGACAAATCTACTATCTAGCATTATTGGAAGATACATTGATATTTAAATCCATTTTATTCAAAACCAGTTTCATAGTAAAAATGCTCTTTATAAAATGAAAGCTATTTTTAAAGGGATTCTCATGTACATTATTTGAGTTTATTTAATGATGTATTGAAACAGTTTTTTAATGTATAATAGACAATCATTTCCTCATCAGTAAATCACATCTTCATATAAAAGCTTTTGTCTGAGATCTGGTCCTGGATGTGGACTTCACATCAACACACTGGGACTTGGCATCCTTTCCTACTTATATTACTGGAGCATTCATCAGGATATACTGTAAACAAATGAAAGATAGTCCACCAGCTTTGTGAAAAATATAAATAAAAGGGATACATTTAAAACAACAGAGTGGTCACCTTGGCTCTTCTTCTTCAATCTAGTTAACAGGAACATTAAACATTTACACTTCTGGTGTTTAGGTGTACATAGTATGCTCATTTAAAATCTAAAGAAACTGTTTAGTCCTACCAATATTTAAAGCAATGTGAGTGTTTTATTTTTCCATCTGAGAAATTTTGTAAGTCAGTTTCACGCAAGCATCCCAGAGTAAGCACGATGTGCTGAGTTTCAGTGACTCTGGTTCTGAGGAAAGAGTGTGACTTTATATTATTTCAGGCCATTTTTTTTCTAATTAGTTTATGCTTCCAACTCAGCACCAAAGCTTGGTTATGGAACAAAGGGCAGTGTGTGTTTAAAACTTAAAAAGTATCTCCAGTTTTTAAGACGTTTTTGTTGGGTAGCATTTCATACATATCCACTAAGCAACTTATTTCTTGCCTACAAAACTTATATAAAGATGATTCTAACTTTTTCTTTAGATTTGATAGTTGCCTTGAGAGCACTGCTATGTCTCTTAGGGAGAAGCTTTGAGAAATAAAGTTCTGTAATTTTTAAAGATCCACTGACAATTGTTTACCATCTGTAAATGTGCTGAAACACTTAAAAAAAAAAACTGAAAAGTTTCTTATTGGCTGGGAGCATTCTTGTAAGGATTCAGAGTAAATTTTAAGTTTGGAATGAAACCTGTTTTTCTGAGATCCTCTGTACAGATTCTGGACATAATTTTCCAAGGTATTAGAATATCCTGTCCTATTTGTTTGTCTCCACTTTTCCACCAATAATTTCCTCTGTGATGCATGATACATATCGGAGGACACACACACAACAGAGGGTGACAACAAAAGGCACTTTGGAAACTAATACAGCATCACACGTTGCTCCACATGTCCTAAGTGCCAAGAGAAAAAGACCTTTATTTTCTGATTGTTTCTAATTTTCATGCACTTTCTTCTTCCCTAAATGCCTCACTAGCTTTGTCATAGGTGGGCTCTGTTTACCTACAAATTTGTGTTTGTTGTTAAATAAAGTGACTTTTTAAAGTGACAAAAGACCTGCAATGCTATTGTGCTACTTTGAAGCCTGTTGCTTAGTGTTCTGTTTAAAAAACAAAACACAGATAAATTGTGTGCTTACTCTAAGTGCTGTAAGAGTAGAATCTTCCTGAGCTCTGTCTCCCTGTGGTATCCTATGAGCTCACTGTGGCTTGGATTAGATCCAAATTTCCGTCTCTGACACCATGATTGATTCTCTGCTCCCTGGCTCACAGCACGTGCCCCTGACCCAAACATCAAGTGTTTATCTGACCTTCTGCATCTGTGCTGTGACAGGCTTCACTTTGGGAATGTCTTCCAGCTAATTTGTATGCTAGGTGTTAACCAGATGTCTGATACTAGGAGAGAGGATGGCTCAAAGTTTACCTAGAGGTTGGATGCCTGTGATGGCCATTTTTCTAAACTGAAAATTGAGACAAATTGGTTGACAAATACGAATAAACTTGTGGGCATAAAGGGAGATAATATTTTAAAATAGAACCATCCTGGAAAAATCCAAAACAGGAAATTTAGACACACAAACATATCCAAGAAGACACACACACACACACATATATCCTTGATCTAAACACATAGCCACTCCGTTCCTCTCAACAGAAATTAGCAATGATCAATCAATCTCTGATCGAGAATTATTGCTGACCATAAATTACCACTGATTAATGACAATTTTCAAAGTTTATTCTGTATAGAGCTATCTACACATTGTGTGAGACTTCCATTTCAGACAATTTAATTTGCACAGGTTTTTTGATTCACTCATAAATGTACTTAAATATTAGATATTTTTCTATTAATCCAGTGAGTCTAATTATTTTAATAGCTATTTTTATAGTAAAGAAAATTCTGAAGCCCTTTACCATTGAGATCTCACATTTATTTTTTGAGTTCCAAGTACTCAAACTATATATAGTGTTCAATAGGAAAATAGAAAAAATATTATTTTGATCATGTAGGTATATAATAATTTTATGAGATATTAAATATTAAAGAAATTATAAATTCCTGGCATCATCCTGAAATATTTTCTGTAAACACACACACATGATATATATACATATTTGTTTATATCTACTTAAAAGCATAGATCAATTTTTTAAGAGTTATTATACTGGTCTTAAGGAGTAAATATATCCAACTAGTTTAAAAAGCAATTGCTTCAGTCAAGGCAAAGATTTCACAGTGTAACTGCCAGTAAAATTATTTCAAATAATTTATGTTCAGTTTGCAGATTTCTTAAGGGTCCACACAGACAGCTGCAAGTTGTCTTGGAGAATCCATAATGAAGGTAAGTCTTATGAGACTCTCTTCTATATGGAAAAAATAAAACAGGCTTGACATTGATGCATGCAATGTATCTTTAAGGTGACATTTACACAATTCTGTTCTTGCCAGTAAAAAGTAACAATCCAAAGAAAGTTCTTCTACGGTACAATATAACTGAAAAGGCATAATACTCTAATTTATACACTTCAACTCATTCTTTAAACAAATTAGTACTATCCTAATGGAAATATTTTTTAAAAATCCAATATGTACAGCGCCAAAATATTTATTTATCTAAGGAATTTAGAAGATAGTCAAATGTGATTTTACAAAAGAAACAAAAAGATAAATGTCATACATTGCTTTAGGTTTTATTAATGGTAAGAAATGAGCACACTGTATGCATGTTTGTATCCTGGGTCTGAACACAGACCAAAGGCTGTGCTTATATAAACATGTTATCAACAGCACATCTTGTGTAGCAGCATGGACTCTGGATTGTAACATCAAATGGAAACAACTTGAAAAGCCAATGAGGGGGAAAGAAAAAGGATTAAGTTCAAGGAAAGGCTTATTCTCAAGGTCAAAACTTAACTCCACAAATACAACACAGAATGTATTGAATGTGCCTAAGATATTGAAACGCAGTTCACAAATTCAAGTATTTAAAAAATATTTTATTTTTGGTACTTAATTTTAGAGTTCGAGCACCTATTCTGTCAGACAGATAAAAAAAATAAATTAACATCAATTGCTTATGACCATCTCCTCTACCTGCCGCTGGCTTCTGTGACGTAACTCTGAGGTCTACCCCACACAGTGCCCAGGCTGGGTTTCCTGGTACTTTCATGTCACCCAGTACAGAGACTCCAACGGCCAACATAGGCAGTGCAGATGCAGACGATTCTTGCTGCTCTTGAGACACTGGCTCTTTGTTTCCATCAGGTTAGATACTTTTTTCCTTTTGTTTAATTTTTATTGGAGTATATTTGCTTTGGAATGCTGTGTTAGTTTCTGCCATAGGCAACATGAATCAGCTATATGTAAACATACATCCCCTCTTTTTTGGACTTCCTTCCCATTTAGATCACCACAGAGCTTTACATTTACTATACATCTAATTCTGCTTTAGTGACTAGGCCAAAGCCTTTGACTCTGTGGATCACAACAAACTGTGGAAAATTCTTAAAGAGATGGGAATACCAGACCATCTTACCTGCCTCCTGAGAAATCTGTATGCAGGTCAAGAAGTAACAGTTAGAACCAAACATGGAACAGACTGGTTCCAAGTTGGGAAAGGAGTATGTCAAGGCTCTATATTGTCACCCTACTTATTTAGCTTAAATGCAGAGTACATCATGTGAAATGCCAGGCTGGATGGAGCACAAGCTGGAATCAAGATTGCTGGGAGAAATATCAATAACCTCAGATATGCAGATGACACCACCTTTATGTCATAAAGCAAAGAGGAACTAAGGAGCCTCTTGATGAAAGTGAAAGAGCAGAGTGAAGAAACTGGCTTAAAGCTCAACATTCAGAAAACTGAGGTCATGGCATCCAGTCCCATCACTTCATGGCAAATAGATGGGGAAACAATGGAAACAGTGAGAGACTTTATTTCTTGGTCTCCAAAATCACTGCAGATGGTGACCGCAGCCATGAAATTAAAATACGCTTGCTCCTTGAAAGAAAAGCTATGACTAACCTAGACAGTATATTAAAATGCAGAGACATTACTTTGTCCACAAAGGTCCATCTAGTCAAAGCTATGGTTTTTCCAGTTGTCATGTATGGATGTGAGAGTTGGACTACAAAGAAAGCTGAGCATCAAAGAATTGATGCTTTTGAACTGTGGTGTTGAAGAAGACTCTTGAGCGTCTCTTGGGCTGCAAGCAGATTCAACCAGTCCATCCTGAAGGAAATCAGTCCTGAATATTCATTGGAAGGACTGATGTTGAAGCTTAAACTCCAATAATTTGGTCAAATGATGAGAAGAACTGACTCATTGGAAAAGACACTGATGCTGGGAAAGACTGAAGGCAGGAGCAGAAGGGGACAACAGAGGTCGAGATGGTTGGATGGCATCACCAACTCAATGGATATGAGTTTGTGCCAGCTCTGGGAGTTGGTGATGGTCAGGCAAGCCTGGCGTGCTGTAGTCCATGGGATCACAAAGAATCAGAGATGACTGAGCGACTGAACTGAACTGAACTGTGCTATACATTATGTTCCCATCAGTTTCTATTTTATACATAGAATCAATAGTGTATATGTGTCAATCCTAATCTCCCAAGTCGTCCCACCCTCTTTTCCCCTCTTGATATCCATACATTAGTTCTCTATATGTGTCTCTATCTCTGCTTTTCAAAAACTCATCTTCACCATTTTTTTTTCAGATTCCACATACAAGTATTAATATATGATATTTGTTCTTCTTATCAGCTTAGATTCTCAACACAGAAGTTTTCTCTGGATCATGTTACCTTCTTGGTGAGCTGCCCTGAATGTAAACCCACCAGCTTCTCCATCTCTCTTTCTCTTTCCCTCATCTCGTCTCCCTGAGAAAGATATCTTTTTAGACTGATGTGGTGAAGACTACTGAATGACAATTTCAGGTAGGCCTGGTGATGCAGTGAGAAAAGAACTTGAGCATTTGTGACTGTGGCCAAGCCAGAACCCCCTTGCCTGGCAGCACCCTGAGGAGACTGAAGGCAGGCGGGGCCACCAGCCTCCCGCCACCCGAGTCCCGGAGTTCAGGGAGCGACCCACAGCTCTGGCTTCCTCTCATCTGGTAGATCCTTCACTTCACCCAGGCTCCTAAGACTTCTCAAGTTAGAAGCACCCTTTTGTGCAAGCAGGCCTCCTAATGTGTTTGTTCCGGACACCAAATTTTGATTCCAGTTGGTAACAAACCAAATTGAAAGGAGCCAGACAAATCTAAGTCATCGTCCTCCACAGACTTGGTACTGTGCCAGGTTTGGGGGTCTAATCCAGCTCACTTTATTGTTCCAGATCCATCCTCTCCCCATTCTCAGTTGCGAGTTTTAGAAACAGAATGCAGACTGTATGCTGCCTTGAGTAGAAAATGAAATATGATGAGTGAAATTAAGAAAATGAAAGTTAATATCTTAAACTATCATTCCACTAGTTCAAGTATAAGAAAAAACATCTCTATGTCATAGAAAATGAGAATAAGGTACTCAGGTGCTTTTATTCATTAAATTTACAAGAGATAAAAGCACATATATATATAATTATAAAAGAATTCTTCTATTATTTCTCATATTCAGCAAGAAAAAAGATGCAAGAAGTTACTTTTTAAGAAAACAATTCACCAGTAAGTCTGTCTTGTTTCTGAATGATTTTAATTGATAATTCAATTGATATCAAAGATTTGAAACCTCTCTAGGTTAGATCTGGTAGAAACTGTAGAACATATGTTTCTTTTATAAACCTATGACATTCCTCTATATCTATTTTTTTCATGTTCTCTGTTTATGCCGAGTTTTTTCATTTTCTCTTCCATTTTTTCTTTCTGAAACCTGCCATGGAAAGGACATTAATACATTTATATCACGCTTAGAAAACAACTCAGTGAGCAGGGAAGTTATGTATAGTGATGAGCAAATATTTCTGTAGTTTCAAGCCTCCTGTCAGGGTTCACCTCTATGCCTCTTTTCTAAGGAACATAGCAGATTTCCAATTGCAGACCAGCAATTTTTCCAGTAACTATTTCTCTGATAAGGTTTTCTCTCTCCACAAATTTAAGAGTCTTAATTTAGTTCCTCACTAATATATTTTGCTTAACATTAAACAGGGAATTCTACAAGATTAATTTAGTACTTTGCTTTGAGGGAAAATTCCAAGCAAGTAAAAGGAACTTACAGCTTACAAAGCCAGAAACATGTGCTACAGATATTGGGGCCTCTGGACACAATTTGGGACCTCAGTACACAATTACAATCTCTTCTTTCTCCCAACCTCCACTGTAGCCTATAAACAGAACTTGATAAATTCATTTTCATGCCAAAACTACAAAGATACAGGGAAATATATTTAAATTCAATTTTCAATTTTTAAAAAGAACACAAATCCATGAAATTTGGGGACTGGAGGGAACAGAAGCTTTCTTTTCTTAAAATATAAGCTAGATAATGAGAGTAGTTTTTAACTTAAAGTTTATTTTAAATATTTTAGTTCATTAAATGCTGCATTCATACATGCTAAGTCACTCTATCATGTCTGGCTCTTTGGGACCCTATGGACTGTAGCCGGCCAGGCTCCTCTGTCCATGAGATTTTTTAAAAAATAAATAATAAATAAAATAAGAATACTGGAGTGGGTTGTCGTGCCCTCTTCCAGGGGATCCTCCTGACCCAGGAACTGAACCTGCATCTCTTACAGTATCCTGCACTGGCAGGTAGATTCTTTACCAGTAGTGCCACTAGGAAGCCCAACTGAATGGTAATAACCTCATTTATGGATAGGAAGACAGTGTGGTAAAAAGTACAGTAACTTAGGTTTGATCCTCTCAACTTTCTGTGGTGATGTGGCTCTATGTGTCCAAGTATGCTTGGAGATGGTGCCAAGCCACCTACAAAGTAAATCACAGGTGTGTTAGCCATGAATATTCAGATATAGGAATGAGTTTCAACAGCTGGGTTACATAACCTAATGGGGTTATCATTGCTTTAAAAATGGATATTCTCATTAAGTTTTCATGAAATTTTTGTATCAGTTGTGTTTTGGGAAATCATCTAATGTTTGAAATGGTATCCTAAAGGGGTTTGTTTTGAGGTATGCTCATGGTTCACATTAGCCTGAATTGGGACAGAAATGTTATTATGGTTACAGTAATTGGCATATTTTTATGAATTCATCTTCTAATTTAGTCCCTGTTCAATTTCCCTACTCACACTACAGTAGTGGCATGATTTATTACTGTGGGTTCTTTTCATTATTATTAAATTTAATTGCTTTTTGCTCCTATACCCAGATGTGAATAGCATCAGGCTTCTAATCTAATAACACTGACTGTTTGGGAAATATGTTCTGTCAATTAGAGACATTTTGTAATAGAAACAATAAAAAGAATCATTAGTGAAAAGTAGTTTACCTGTCAGTTTACTTGACACTAGTTAATCAAAGGTGTTTTGAAATTGAAGTCATTGATAAACTTTTCTTGCCTTTATATCAGTGAAGCATTCTGAGATTTATTTTTGAAATTAGAAATGTACAACCAAAAAATGGATACATGCATTTTGCATATTTCCAAATATGGTTTTCTTCACCACCTACATAAGGCAAAGCAATAGAGAAAATAATATTTTGAATTTTCAACCAAAAAAGGGGGAAATGCCTGTAAATTTAATTAGTCCTTTTATAGAAGTGGATATGATGAAGCATTTTACTTTTTCTGGTGGTTATTCTGCATCTGCTCCCTTATTCATTGTTTCTAAATCATAAGAGGTATTACCTGGACACCCTTGCCCTCTGACTTTGAATGATTTTGGCCAACAAGAAGTAACAGCTGGAGATTAAAGCGTGGAAGCTCTTTCTCATTTGGGATATTTCTGTCTGCTTCCCTTCTTCATCAGAACCGCTCTTGTGGTGGCAACTACATCTCTCTCTTTTCAGCTTTTCCACTGCCTCCAGCAAACTCTCCACCTCTCTCCTGGGTGGTGATGCTTCCCTACTGATGACAGTCTCTGATGCTTCCCTTACCTGGTCCTGTCCATACATATACCTTAACTAAGCCATCTCAATGGATTCAGGGACACTGACTCATATATAGTAGATAATAAAATTAGTCTGTTTTCGGAATCACAGACTAAGAGTTCTATACGTTTTCATATATCGCAGTATGAAAAATATAAAATTTGGCATACTATAAATAAAAGGATAAAAATCAGTATATCAAGAATTTTATATGCTATCAAGTTTTTCTGAAGGAAAAATCTCCTACTATGTGTTTCTTGTGTCCTTAAACAATATTGCATAAGAATTTAAAAGCATATTAGTCATTATTTCATTGGGATGATGTGACATTGGGCTTCTCAGGTGGCACCAGTAGGGCCAATGCACTAGAACCTGCCTGCCAATGCAGGATGTGTAAGAGACACAGATTCAATCCCTGGGTCAGGAAGATTCCCCTGGAGGAGGGCATGGAGACCCACTCCAGGATTCTTGCCTGGAGAATTCCACGTACAGAAGAGCCTGGCAGGCTATGGTCCATAAGGTCGCAAAGAATCAGACATGACAGAAGCGACTTAGCATGCATGCAAGCAATTAAGAAATAATTTTGAAAGTATTATTATTAAAGAAATCCTTCTTTGTAATATTTATCATAAAAGAAATAAGATGTCTTAAGAAATGATGTCACACCTCAGTTTTCAATAACTAAGGTCAATCTTATCTCTCAGGTATGTTACAATCATGAAACTCTTAGTAATTTGCATCAAAGTTTTAAATTGATTGCAATTTCAGGATTTGCTACCTAAAATCCTGCAAGGGTTCATTGAACTTATCTCAGTGTCTCTATTTTAATATACTCTGAAAAGTATATTAATTATAGTGATTTTAAAGTTAATAGAATATTCCATGTTGACTTTGAAATTAACTAAAAATCAATAAAATTTAGAGAAAATCTTTATAATCTTCCTTTTGAGGGTATTATTATTATTAAAGAAATCTTCTTTGCAATATTTATCATAAAAGAAATGAGTCAGTCAATATACCACTAAATACAGTAATATTTTCTGATAGATTCAGAGGCACCTATCAACACATTGTTTCCAGTGTTACTATTTCATTAACATTGAAATTTTAATTAGATTCCAATAACATATGATGTTTCTAGTATGAAAAACTATAAGCAATTATTTTAACTATCTAGTATACTTTACATGTGAGTTCAAGAAGTGCAGGGATTATTGTTGTCAGATTTCTGCCTATTTATGACTGATTTGTAGTGTAAATCCTTGAAACATAGTAGCTGCTAACCAAATGCTTAAATGAGTTTACAACCTGAAATATCTTCAGAGCATTGGTTAATCTAGGAAAGGTTAAAAATTAAATATTTTTTAAAATATTTTTTACTGAAATGATTTAATTTTCATTTAATATATTCTCTTGGTGGCTTTAGCATCCCTTAAATTTCCCAAAATCTACATTTAGCTGCTTAACAGTTGCATTACTGAAATTTATCTACCTGGTTTTCTATGGTTATGGAAAAAGTTTGATTCATTTTGGAATGCGTTTTCTATGTTTTGCATGATAAACGTATTTAATCTCTTTAAATGTTACAATATCCTCTGACATAATTACACAGAACAGCTTCAGTATCTGGAGCACCAGTGACGACTAGAAGGCAATGTTTTGTTTTTCCTTTATTATGTTAATTAATTAATTTTTTAATTGAAGGATAATTGCTTTACAGAATTGTGTTGGTTTCTGCAAACATGTCTATACCTTCACGTTTCTTTTCATCTCCCACTCTGAGTTACTGTGAGGATGTACTCAGCACTGTGCCTCTGACCTCCCAGAAACCCTTACACCTTTCTCAGGTGTCCCACACTGACTGATGGCGACCCCACGCTCTTCTGTGGTCTGGCTTCTGAGGGGTGTTTGGACCACAGAGGGCCCAGGAGGAGGCACTCTGAGGCAGGAGGAGAAGAGGTAGGACGTGGATTCCTGCCTGCTGGGCTGCACACCTTTTCGGAAGGTGTGGGGCCCCTCTCTCCCTGGACCAGAGCCTCCCCTCCCCCACCTTGCCACAGAGGCTCTGCCGCTGCTTCTTCAGCCCAGGATAGGTGCCGTCCCAGCTCTGCTAGCTCTGAGCTCACCAGCATCACTTACCAGAATCCCACACCCTGCCCATAGTTCTGCAAGTATTAATAGTCCCTTCTGTAAATCTCTTTAATTAATGCATTGAAGTTTTGTCATTTATCTCCTGCAAAGACCTTGATTTATCCAACACATTTTATTAAATGGCATTTATTTCTAACTTTTTTCTTATTCTAGATGATTCATTTGGAAAATCTATTTGTTTTTTATTGAAGGATAATTGCTTTACAGAATTTTGTTACTTTCTGTCAAACCTCAACATGAATCAGCCATAGGTATACATATACACCCTCCCTCTTGAAACTCTCTCCCATCTCCCTCCCCATCTCACACCTCTAGGTTGATACAGAGCCCCTATTTGAGTTTCCTGAGCCATATAGCAAATTCCCGTTGGCTATCTACTTTCATATGATAATATAAGTTTAAATTTATACAGCCACTATGGAAGACAGTATAGAGATTCCTTCTAGGAATAAAACCACCATATGACCCAGTAATCCCACTTATAGGCATTTGCTTTCTTTAAAAAAAAAAAAAAAAAAATTCCACTGACATGTATTTGTTTATTGAAAAATAAATAGTTGATGTGGAGAGCTTAATATCAAATATCTTAATTCAATAAACTTTTTTTGGTCACATTTCTAAGTAGTTGTGGAGGGAAAAGTTCTAAATATATTTAAGGAGTTTGTATCATTTTTCCAAATTACATATAAAGTATTTTCATACATAAAGATGATATCATAAGTCTTCTTCTACAGCTAGGTTAACCTGCAAATATAAATATATATATATATATATATATATATGAAGTGACATGAATAGCTCTGATATCCTACAGCAAAAATACCATTAAAAATTATGAAGGTAATCATTAAGCACATTTTCCATGATACTATAATCCAATTTTGCCATCATTTCTTCAGGTATTACCTATTATTAAAATGTCATGTTGACTTGAACTATGTCAGTGTATAATATTACCAAACCTAGCTGATTTTGATAAGTCAAAGCTAAAAAGCAGGGTAAGATAGCAATGTCTTTTCCAACTAACTCCTTTAGGATTTATTGTTTTTAACAGTACTTCTTACACATGAACAATTATTTGTATATAACTGCATTTTAAGAAGAGCAGATTTGCAAATATTTTATTTGCATAAATATTTCAGTGATTCAGCAAATATATAGGGGCACATGCCATTATAATTACTGGTGTCAGGTGTTACCAACAGAATAAATAAAATAGTCCATTCTTTCAGAGCTTACATTCAAGAAGAGCTAGATAAGAAATAAATATGATTAATGATACACATAAACCTCAATACACATAGACAGTTGGATGCCGATAAAGCTATGTAGAAAAATAGAGGTGGGAAAGAGTTAAGCTGTTGGGATGTGGTGAGGCTAGTTGGTATAGTTAGCCTGTTATCTGACTATGCAAGGTGCTACAGCAATTTAACTCTTTGGGGATATTGTCAACAAGTCTTTCATTCTACATTTATTTTATACCCTAGAAATGGGTGTTATTGCTCTTTTATGAAGATAATCACACTTCTTCAGGTAATTATAATTTTACTGTTTTCTTATTCCTTTCTGTACCATTGGCCTTCCGTTTGGTATTTGTTTCTCTTCATCAAAAAGCAATTCATTATTTTCTTTATTTCATTTTCAGTGATAAATTCTGGATACTTTGTTGTTCAAAAATTGTCTTCATCTTCAATGCTAAAGAAAAATCTCTTGAGTTTAGAGTTCTTACCCATGGTTCTTTTATTTTGGCATCTTAAATTTGCCATTCCCTCCAGCCTCCACTGATTCAGTAGCAAAGCCACATCTCCATTAATTAATTTTCACTTCAACTATGTCCAATCTGTTGTTAAATCCAATCATGGATTCTTCAGCTTTAAATGTTATATTTTTTCCATTCTAGAACTGTTATTTGATTTTTATACCTTTCAATATTCTTCTAAAAATCTCCAATCCCACCTTTTATCCTCTTCAGCATCTTAACCATGGCTATAAATTCTATGCCCTAACAATTCTCTGTTGGGATACCATGGGTATGTTTTTGTCATCTATTGATTTCTTTGTCTATTTTTTATTCTTGATATTTTTATTCTTTGATTATCTGTTTTTTCCTTGTTTTTTATCTGTGCCTATTATTTTTGAATTAATGTCAAACATTACAAATCTGAAATTGTAAAAATAATAACAGGCTTCAGTTGAGGACGACATAATCCCCAAGAAGGGATTTTGGTTTACCTCTAAGAGATAGAGCATACTCTGGGAAGACCTTCATTTTGAAGTTAGGGCTGAAAATGGTTCAAAGTTGAGCTTCAGCCTGTACACAGTAGCCCTGTTGTGACTGCATCCTTACTCCTAGAGGCCTTAAGAGCTCAATGAAATATAAATGTAAGTGCCCCCTTCTGGACACTTAGATCTGGATTTTCCTTTCTCTGAGTGATGACATCTCCAAAAGTCCCCTTTAGTTTCTCAGGCACTCAGTCACTTCACCTGAAATCCACCGAAATCCTTGAAGTCAAGCAGTCCTAAGTACTGGGTAAACCTTCCTATTCTTCACTGCCTTGTTGGTTTTTCATGGCTTCAGGTAAATATTCTTCAGCTTCTTTCATTTTTCTCAGCAGGAGGGTTGTCCAAAATTCCCCCATCTGCCATGATTGAAAGCATGAGTCTACCCAAGTTTATTACGGCAGCCATAGGGGAAAAGTTCTAATAAACAGATCCATAAGGTCCAGGGAAACAACACTAGGCAGATGTTTTGTAGTTTCCAAAACTCAGCCTTAGAATTCTATCTCCCATCTCCAATAACTGAACCAAGTTTTAATTAGGAAAGAAAGAGAAAGGAAAAGAAGCATGAGGAAACACACACCTGGAAGAATTTTCCCAAGAGGACAGGTTTCTAGGAATGTCACGGCTGAGGCTGCTTTAACAAATGCTCACAAACACCTGGAATTCATTTCTTACAATTCTGGAGGCTGGTAGTCCTGGATCAGGTGCCAGCATGATCAAGTTCTGGTAAAACTCCTCTTCCAGGCTGAAGACTGCAGACTTCTCACTGTGTCCTCACCTGGCAGAAGGGGCTAAGCATTCCCTTGCAGCCTAAGGGCACTAATTTCATTCATGAGACCCCGCCCCCCCCCCATCATGACCTAATCACCTCCCAGGGGACCCACAACCTGCTACCAGAACTTTGTGAGTCAGGTTCATTCAGAAAACAGTAAAAAAGAAAAACAAAATATATATGAATATGTGTACATAGGGTTAAAATATATCCTGACTCTTAAAAAATATATGTAGTTTTATTCTTCTAGTACACTTATTGAAATTTAATTCAGTCTTTAATAAACTTGTATTCAAGAAAATCTTGATACAACAACAGTCAAAATGGCCAAAATAAAATTTAACAGAGATTCAGAAACTATTCTACACTTAGAGTCAAAATACCATTCAAAATTATGAGTAATGGACAATTGTTTATAAAAGAAAACATAGAATTTTTTGGATCTATAAGATTAATCTGGATGTCAGAAACATAAGCATCACAATATTAGGTTAAATTAGGAGAAAGAGCTATGATTTCCTCTGCAAGCTACGTGAGTCAGGCCACATCAGCACATTCATATCAACATCAAATAACTAAAGTATATTCTAATATGGCCCTTCACAATACTGTAATGCATTGTAGCTTAAACCCACTGTATGATAAAAATCACAAAGCCACAGAGCTATGTAGCCTCCTTGTGTGAATCAGGAAAACTTATTTTGCTCCCTGCCAGACAGCAAACCAAGACATAAGATCAAGTTAAGGATAGTGCAGTTTTGTTCAAAGATAAATGTTCCTAACAACTGGAGTTATCAGAAAAGAATAAAAAGCTGAAGCTTTCTTTAAGAGTTTGTGGACTAGTGATGGCTGAACCTTTTCACAAAGTTGTGAATGAGGACCTGTCATCCTTTCACTGCTTCAGGTGCACTTGGACTACACTCAATGCAAGCCCTGCTCTTCCAAGTTCTCCTCTCGGCTCGTGCTGGGTTAGATGGCAGCTCTGTAGTTCAGGCTGGATATAGAAAGAGGGGGAGGCCGGTGGGTTAGTCTCTAATGGTGGCAAGGAGTTTTGCCTGTGCTCTCATTACAGGTGGCTGAGGTCACTGGCAGCCCTTCCAGCTGCTACTGGATGATCTATAGGTCCTGTGGAGAATTCCTGCTCTGCAACAGATGCATCCCAGGCACGTTCTCTTGATTAAGCATCTTCCTACTCAAAATCCCTACAGTAGCCTGCAGTTTATGCCAGTCCACAAGTGAACAAGAGCTACATCATCTGAGTTCCACAAAGCACTAGGTGAGATGCCTTTGCTCAGTCATGTCTGACTCTTTATGACCCCATGGACTGCAGCCCACCAGGCTTCCCTGTCCATCACCAACTCCTGGAGCCTGCTCAAACTTATATCAGTGATGCCCTCCCACCATCTCATCCTCTGTCACCCCCTTCTTCTTCTGCCCTCAATTTTTCTCAGCATCAGGGTCTTTTCCAATGAGTTTTCTCTGTGTATCAGGTGGCCAAAGTATTGTAGCTTCAGCTTCAGCACCAGTCTACACATAAAAAACCCAAAGATTTTACCAGAAAAGTACTAGAGCTAATCAGTGAATATAGTAAAGTTTCAGGATACACAATTAACATATAGAAATTCTTTGCACACCTAGAAACCTACAAGGAAATATCAGAAAGAGAAGTTAAGAAAAATATCTCATTCACCATTGCAACAAAAAGAATAAAAGAAACTAGGGACAAACCTCCCCAAAGAGACAAAAGAACTGTATGTATAAAATTATATGACAGTGATGAAAGAAAGCAAAAACTACACAAAGAGATGGCAAGATAAACTGTGTCCTTGTATTGGAAGAATCAATACTGTGAAAATTACTATACAACCCAAAGTAATCTACAGATTCAATATAATCCCTATCAAACTACCAATAGTATTTTTCACAGAACTAAAACATAAAACATGGAAAGATGCTCAACATCATTCATTATCAGAGAAATGCAAATCAAAACCACAATGAGGTACCATTACACGCCAGTTAGGTTGGCTGCTACAAGCAATAAGTGCTGGAGAGGGTGTGGAGAAAAGGGAACCCTCTTACACTGTTGGTAGGAATGCAAACTAGTACAGCTGCTATGGAGAACTGTGTGGAGATTTCTTAAAAAACTGGAAATAGAACTGCCATATGACCCAGCAATACCACTTCTGGGCATACACACTGAGGAAACCAGATCTGAAAGAGACACATGCACCCCAATGTTCACTGCAGCACTGTTTATAATAGCCAGGATATGGAAGCAACCTAGATGCCCATCAGCAGATGAATGGATAAGGATGCTGTGGTACATATACACCATGGAATATTACTCAGCCATTAAAAATAATTCATTTGAATCAGTTCTAATGAGATGGATGAAACTGGAGCCCCTTATACAGAGTGAAGTAAGCCAGAAAGATAAAGACCAATACAGTATACTAACACATATATATGGAATTTAGAAAGATGGTAATGATAACACTATATGTGAAACAGAAAAAGAGTCACAGATGTATAGAACAGACTTTTGGACTCTGTGGGAGAAGGCAAGGGTGGGATGTTTTGAGAGAACAGCATCAAAACATGTATATTATCAAGGGTGAAACAGATCACCAGCCCAGGTTGGATGCATGAGACAAGTGCTCGGGGCTGGTGCACTGGGAAGACCCAGGGGGATGGGGTTGGGAGGGAGGGGGGAGGGGGGATTGGGATGTGGAACACATGTAAATCCATGGCTGATTCATGTCAATGTATGGCAAAAACCACTACAATATTGTAAAGTAATTAGCCTCCAACTAATAAAAATAAGTGGAAAAAAATTCACAATTTGTATGGAAATACAAAAGACCCAAATAACCAAAGCAATCTGGAATAAGATGAATGGAGATGGGAGGAATCAACCTTCTTGACTTCAGACTATACCACAAAGCTACAGTCATCAGGAGAGTTTGTTATTGGCACAAAAACAGAACTATAGACCAATGGAACAAGATAGAAATCCCAGAGATAAACCCACATACCTATGGAAGCAATAATATACAAAGGAGAAAAGACAGCCTCTTAAATAAGTGGTGCTGGGAAAACTGGACAGCTAAATATAAAAGAATGCAACTAGAACACTAACATTATACACAAAAATAAATTCAAAATGGGTTAAAAATTTAAATATAAGGCCAGAAACTAGAAAGCTCTTATAGGAAAACATAGGTGGTACACTCTTTGACATACATCATAGCCAGATCCTCTTTATCTACTTCCTACCATAATGGAAATAAAAACAAAAGTAAACAAAATGGTACTTAATTAAACTTAAAAGTTTTGCACAGCAAACAAAACAATAAATACAATTTAAAAACAACCTTCAGAGTGGAGGAAACTCCAAATGAAACAACTGACAGAGGATTAATATCCAAAATATACAAGCCGCACATGCAGCTTAATACCAGAAAAATAACCAACCCAATCAAAAAATGAGTGGAAGAGTGAAACAGACCTTTCTCCAAAGTAGACACACAGATGGCCAACAAACACAAGAGAAAATGCTCAATTCAATGTCACTCATTATTAGAGAGGTGGAAATCAAAGCTACAGTGATGTATCACCTCACACTGGTCAGAATGGCCCTTATTAAAAAATCTACAATACATGCTGGAGAGGATGTGTGCACTGCTGGTAGGAATGTAAGTTTATACAACCACTATGGAGAACAGTAAGGAAATTCCTTATTAAACTAGGAATAAAACTACCATATGATCCAACAATCCCACTGCTAGGCTTGTACCCTGAGAAAACCATAATCAAAGATAAACATGTACCCAAATATTTGTTGCAGCACTTTTTACAATAGCTAGGACATGGAGCCTAGAGGCCCATCAATAGATAGATGAATGGATACAGAAATTATGGTACATATATACAATGGAATATTACTCAGCTATAAAAAGAATGCCTTCAAATCAGTCCTAATAAAGTGGATGAACTTAGAACTTATTATACAGAGTGAAGTAAGTTAGAAAAATAAAGACAAATAGTATATATTAATGCATGTGTAGGAAATCTAGAAAGATGGTACTGATGAACCTATTTGCAGGGCAGCAATGGAGAGGCAAGATGTAGAGAATAGATCTGTGAACATAGTGGGTAGAGGAGAGAATGGGACAAACTGAGAGAACAGCATGGAAAAATATACATTACCATATGCATAATAGAGAGCAAGTGGGAATTTGCTGTCTGACAATGGGAGCTCAACCCAGAGCTCTGTGATAGAATTAGGGGGGGTTGGATAGTGTGGGAGATGGGAGGGGGATTCAGGAAGGAGGGGACATATGTACACCTGTGGCTGATTCATGTTGATGTATGGCAGAGGCCAACACAATATTGTAAAGCAATTATCCTCCAATAAAATAAAACGAAGGAAAATAAAATAAAACAGATTCATAGATACAGAGAATTAGATTTTTCCCTGCTGAAGGAAAAGGGACTAGGGGCAAGATGAAATTGGTGAAGGGGAGCAAATCTCCAGTTTTAAAAATAAATAAGCTGCAAATGATATAACATATAGCATAAGGAATATGGTCAATAGTATTTTAATAACTTGGTATGGGGACAGAAGGTTACTAAACTTCTTTCATAATACATGCAAATATCAAATCACTACATAATACACATGAAACTAATATACTATTGTATGACAAGTATTTTCAGTTAAGAAAGGAAAAATAAAATTACCTTTCAAGACTTTAGATTTAAAAATAATAATAAAATAAAATGTCACTTTTTCCAACTATGAAACTACTACTCTTCAATGATTTACTTCTAAGTTGCTAGTATTTAGTTCTACAACATTTTATTCCTTTCACATAAAGTTTTCAAGCACTCACTCTTGGTATATTCATAAATAAATGCTCTGTAAGATTCATGATAATCCCAGCTACCAGCTCTATATAGATTTTCCACCTGAATAGCATAATCTCCTATCAACTCAGCCTGTAACTGACCAAGCTATTTACAGTCTCAAATATATGGAAAAATCACTTAATATGAGAATTAGTTTATAGAAGAGTAAGTTATGCTTTATGTTCATTAGCATAGAGGTTGACTGTTTTAAAAGATTCTGCCACATTATTTAGTTTAATATAACTCAAAACACTAAAATGGGAAAATTTTAACAAAAGATATAGATGCTGTATCGTCTGATAAATTTATTCAGCAATGTTTCAGGGGAAATATCTGTTAATCAGAATAAATTATAACGGTTTATTTTTTGCAAACTTTGCCCAAGTTATCAGTTAATGGCAAAATACAGCAATAGTTTTGAGTATAAGTATTTTAAAGATGAAAGAAAGCCCAAGCACAGGAAATGCTTGTTTGCCAAGAACGAAATAAGCTACTTTATGTCTACCACAAGCAGAGCTTGCTCTATTAGTCATAGGTTTCACATTCAGCCAAGGTCAAAACACACATTTCCACATCACCTTTGGAAACTTTGTAGCAAGGCTTGATATAAATTCACCTTTATTTTATGACCAGGTAATTTGTCATTCCTCTTAGAAAAAAAGAAAATGGTTTGTGAAAGTTGACCCCATGCTATGATAAATTTTTAACCTTTCCTGGGATCTCACCAAGCAAAGAGTCATTTGTGAAGAAGTAGACATCCTGTAGTTTGCATAGCACAACCACCATTGTTGGGGATGAAATGATCATCCCCCCTTTGCTTCCATATTTCAAGAAGGAAGCATAGAAAATGGGAAAAAAAATTACATATCATGAAACAAAGGAAAGAAGAAAGAAAGGAGGGGAGAATGGAAAGAGCTATAAATAAAACCTAAAATAACATATCAAAAGATTGAAATCATCTGTATGTTATGGACAGAAATATGTGCCCCCAAAATTCATATTATTGACATTCTAACCCCTAGCACCTTAGACGAAAACTGTTTGGGGAGAAAGGGTCTTTTAAAAGGTAATTAAGCTAAAATTAGGTCCAAGGTGGGCCCTAATCCACAGAACATGTTTTTATAAAAAGGAGATAATGACACAGACACAGGGGAAACACAGAAGACCATGTGAAGACACAGGGAGAAGACAGCCCAGAAGAGAGGCCTCTAGAGAAAGCAGCCCTGTCAACATCTTGATCTCAGACTTCCAGTATCCAGATCCATGAGAAGACCCAGTCTTGCTATCGTAACCACAGCCAGTCTCAGATACATCGTTCTGACAGCCAGACCAAACTGAAACACTGGGCAAAGAATATGGTGTATTCAATATCAAACTATTGTGCTCATTTCACAAGCTAACAAAGTAATGCTCAAAATCCTTTAAGCTAGGCTTCAGCAGTACATGAACCAAGAACTTCCAGACACAAACCAGATTTAGGAAAGTCAGAAGAACCAGAGATCAAATTGCTGACATCTGCTTGATCATAGAAAAAGCAAGGAAATTTAAAAAAAAAAAAAAATTACTTCTGCTTCATTGACTAAGCTAAAGCATTTGACTGTGTGGATCACAACAAACTGTGGAAAATTCTTAAAGAGGTGGAAATACCAGACCCCCTTACCTCCTCCTGAGAAATCTGTGTGCAGGTCAAGAAGAAATAGTTAGACCAGACATGGAAAAATGGACTAGTTTAAAATTGGGAAAGTAGTATGTCAAGGCTGTATATTGAAACCCTGCTTATTCAACTTCTATGAAAAGTACATCATGTGAAATGCCAGAATGGAAGAAGCACAAGTTGGAATCAAGATTGCCAGGAGAAATATCAATAACCACAGATATGGAGATGACATAGCAGAAACGACATAGCAGATGACATAGCAGATGACATAGCAGCTACATCCTAAGCAGAAAGCGAAGAGAACCTAAAGTCTCTTGATGAAGGTGATAGAGTACAAAAGATGGCTTAAAACTCAACATTTAAAAAACGAAGATCATGGCATCCAGTCCCATCCCTTCACAGCAAATAGATGGGGAAACAATGCAAACAGTGACAGATTTTATTTTCTTGGGCTCCAAAATCACTGCGGATGGTGACTGCAAGCATGAAATTAAAAGACACTTGCTCCTTGGAAGAAAAGCTATGACCAACCTAGCCAGCATACTAAAAAGCAGAGACATTACTTTGCCAACAAAGGTCCACCTAGTCAAAGCTATTTTTCCAGTAGTCATATATGGATGTGAGAGTTGGACCATAAAGGAGGCTGAGCACTGAAGAATTGATGCTTTTGAACAGTGGTGTTGGAGAAGACTCTTGAGAGTCTCTTGGCCAGCAAGGAGATCAAACTTGTCAATCCTAAAGGACATCAACCCTAATTATTCATTGGAAGGATTGATGCTGAAGCTGAAGCTCCACTGTTATGGCCACCTAATGTGGAGGCTGACTCATTAGAAAAGACCCTGATGTTGGGAAGATTGAGGGCAGCAGAAGAAGGGAGCGCCAAAGGATAAGATGTTTGGATGGCTTCAACCATCTCAATGGTCGTAAGTTTGAGCAAACTCTGTAACACAATGAAGGACAAGGAAGCCTGGCAAGCTGCAGTCCATGGGGTTACAGAGTCTGATGTGACTGAAAAGCGTGAAAGGAGAAGCACACACGTGGCTCAAGTAGAGGAAACTGCCTGGTGCCCCACCCCCACCCCCGCCCCTCACTCGGCCCTGAGGAGCCTCCTGAGACCCATGGCCAAGCCTTCCGGACCCTAAAATCTCTTTCACCCTGTGGGGCACCCTCTGGGTCCTCCTCTACCCTCTGAGGTCTCCCTCTGCCCGCCAGGAACCTCTCCTCCCTCCAGGGTCCCCTCAACTCTCCTGGCCAGGCCCTCCACCCTCTGGGATCCCTCTTCACTCTCTGGTTACTTCCTCCCTCAAGGCCCCCACCCGAACCCTCTGGAGGCCCTCTCATCTCTCTGGTTCCCTCTTCCCACCATGGCCCGGTCCATCCTCTATGGACCCCTCTGCCCATGGGACCTCTCTCCTCCCTCCAAGGTACCCCTTCTCCCTCTAGGGCCCAGCTGTCCTCCAAGCACCCTCTACCCACATAGGTCATGCAAGCACAAGAAGGAGGGGACAGGAGAGAGAACTGGGCCGACTGGGGAGGTGTCCGTTGAGTTGTGGAAGAGCAGGGAACTTCCCACCCACTTAACCTCAGGAAGTCCCCTGATGACCCTCGCCTGATACTCCACACCCTGAAGTCAGAGGCACTGCAAAGGCCCCTTCAGCTGGGTTGAGCCCAGGCATCCCCCTACCAATTCCCAGAGTCTTTTCAGAAGGCGTGGGTTGTGAATCAGGACACCCACCCCGCCTAAATCCCACTTCCTTCCAAACCCTGTCACTGCCTGAGACCCTCCCCATCTAAGCCCCACCCTACACCCCTACACGGCTAAGGTTTATTCTACTTTTGTTGTTGTTGTTGTTTTTAAACTCCTTGCCACTGGATTCAGTTTTATTCTCCAGGGGTTGTTTCATACATATTCTTATTTTTTCTACTATTTCTATTAGTTTTCTAAAGTTATTTTATTTTTTACTCTGTGTTATTATTCTGTTCCCTCTTATTTTTATTTCAGTCTGTCAGTCTCATAATTTGAAAGTCCTCAGAGGAGGCAGTTCACTTTGGACCCCCCATGTGGTGCTAGAGGAAAAGAGCCCACCTGCAAATACAGGAGACATAAGAAACATAAATTTGATCCCTGGGTCAGGAAGATTCTCTGGAAAACTAAATGGCAACCTACTCCATCTTGTCTGGAGAATCCCATGCACAGAGGAATCTGGAGGGCTACAGTCCAGAGGGCCACAAAGAGTAAGACATGACTGAAATGACTTAGTACATTATACACACACACATTTCTATCTTTGCTATTGGAGTCTGCCCTTACCCTCCAGGGGTTCTTTTGAATATACTCTTGTTTTTTGCTAAAATATCTGTTAGTGTTATAAATTTATCATATTTTTATTCTTTGTTACTGTTCCTTTCCTTTATTTCCATGCCCCATGGTTAGTGAGATACCAATTTACAGGCAAATTATCAGGCCTGAGTTTTTGGTAGGAGGGCTGAATAACAGAAAACATCAGGCCCCAAGAATATTAATTGGAGTGTGGTATCCCAGAGGTCCACATCTCAAAATCAAGATCTGGCTCTATCCCACTGCCTTCAAACTCCACTGCTGGAAACCTCAAGCCAAACAACAAGTGGAGACAGGAACATTGTCCCACTAATCAAAAACAAAGAAAGAAAGAAAAGAAAATGACTATATATATATAGTTATGTTATATATATATATATATATATATATATATATATATATATATAAAACAGATGAAGGAGAAAGGTAAAAACCTATAAGACCAAATAAACAAAAATGAAGTAGGAAACATATCTCTAAAAGAATTTAGAGTAATAATAAGGAAGTTTTAAAATACCAAAATAGAGTTGAGAAAATGCAAGAAATATGTAACATTTGAAAAGGGCATAGAAGAAATGATGAATAAAACAAACAGCAATGAACAATGCATTACTGAAATTACAAATACTATAGAAGAATCCATAGTGGAATAAGTCATTCAGAAGAATGAGTAAGTGAGCTGGAAGATCAGTTCAGTTCAGTCACTCAGTTGTGTCCGACTCTTTGTAACCCTATGAATCGCAGCACACCAGGCCTCCCTGTCCATCACCAACTCCTGGAGTTTACTTAAACTCACGCCCATTGAGTCAATGATGACATCCAGCCATTTCATCCTCTGTCGTCCCCTTCTCCTCCTGCCCCCAATCCCTCCCAGCCTCAGGGTCTTTTCCAACGAGTCAACTCTTCGCATGAGGTGGCCAAAGTATTGGAGTTTCAGCTTCAGCGTCAGTCCTTCCAATGAACACCCAGGACTTATCTCCTTCAGGATGGACTGGTTGGATCTCCTTGCAGTCCAAGGGACTCTCGAGAGTCTGCTCCAACACTACAGTTCAAAAGCATCAATTTTTCAGTGCTGAGCTTTCTTCACAGTGAAACTCTCACATCCATACATGACCACTGGAAAAACCATAGCCTTGACTAGATGGACCTTTGTTGGCAAAGTAATGTCTCTGCTTTTTTATATGCTGTCTAGGTTGGTCATAACTTTCCTTCCAAGGAGTAAGTGTCTTTTGATTTCATGGCTGCAATCACCATCTGCAGTGATTTTGGAGCCCCCCAAAATAAAGTCTGATGCTGTTTCCACTGCCTCCCCATCTATTTCCCACGAGGTGCTGGGACCAGATGCCATGATCTTAGTTTTCTGAATGTTAAGCTTTAAGCCAACTTTTTCACTCTCCTCTTTCACTTTCATCAAGAGGCTTTTCAGTTCCTTTTCACTTTCTGCCATAAAGGTGTTGTCATCTGTATATCTGAGGTTATTGATATTTCTGCCAGCAATCTTGATTCCAGCTTGTGCTTCTTCCAGCCCAGCATTTCTCATGATGTCCTCTGCATATAAGTTAAATAAGCAAGGTGACAATATACAGCCTTGACATACTCCTTTTCCTATTTGGAACCAGTCTGTTGTTTCATGTCCAGTTCTAACTGTTGCTTTCTGACCTGCATACAGGTTTTTCAAGAGGCAGGTCAGGTGATCTGGTATTCCTATCTCCTTCAGAATTTTCCACAGTTTATTGTGATCTACACAGTTGAAGACTTTGGTGTAGTCAATAAAGCATAAATAGATGTTGAAGATAGAATGACAAAAATAACTGCTAAGGAGAAGAATAAAGAAAAAATAAGGAAAATAATTGAAGAAAGCCTCAGAGACCTCTGTTGCAATATTGAACATATGAACATTCAAATTATTGGAGTCCTAGAAGAAGATAAGAAAAAGAAATGATATGAGTAAATATTTGAGGCGAGTACAGTCAAAAACATCTTTAATGTGGGAAAGCAAATAACCAACAAATGTTAGAGAGTCTGAAACAGAATAAACCCAAAGATAAATATGCCAAGACATATACTAATCAAAGTAACAAAAATTAAACACATAGGAAAAATATTAAGAGCAGCAAGGGAAAAGCCAAAAATAACATACAAAGGAATCCTCATAAGGCTATCAGCCGATTTTCAGCAGAAATTCTTCAAGCAAGAAAGGAATGGAAGGATGCATTTAAAGTGATTAAAGGTAAAAACTGACAATCAAGATTACTCTATCCAGCAAGGATCTCATTCAAAGTTGATGGAGAAATCAAAAGGTTTGCAGACAAGCAAAACCTAAGAGAATTCAGAACTATCAAACCATCCTTAAAAAAAAAAAAAAAACTGCTAAAGGAACATCTCTATTTGTGAAACACAAGAGAAAGTGAAGGCCCACAAAAATAAACCCAAAACTAAGAAAATGGCAACATACATATCAATAGCTTCCTTAAGTGTATATAGATTAAACACCCCAGTCAAAAGATACAGACTGACTGAATGGTTATAGAAACAAAACTCATGTATGTGCTGCCTAGATGAGACTCACTTCAGACCTAAAACTCATACAGACTGAAAGTCTTGGGATGGAAAAAGATATTCCATGCAAATGGAAATCAAAATAAAGTTGGACTTTAAAAACTGTTAGAAGAGATAAGTAAGGACACTACATAATGATCAAGGAATCAATCCAAGAAGAAGGTAAAATAATTATAAATATTTATATACCCAACATAGAGCAACTCAATACATAAAGTAAACACCAAAAACCATAAAAGGGGAAATCAACACATTAACAGACCAGTTACACCACTGGACAGGTTATCCACATAGAAAAATTAATAAGGAAATAATAAGTCTTAAATGGCATATTAAGTCAGATGGACCTAACTGATATCATCAGGACATTTCATCCCCACACAGCAGAGTACACTTTTTTCTCAAGTGCAATGAAACATTCTCCAGGATAGAGATCACATCCTGGGTCACAAATCAAGCCTTGGTAAATTCAAGGAAATTTAAATTGTATAAAGCTTTTTTTCTGATCTCAATGCTATGATATTAGATATCAATTACAGAAAAAAAACTATAAAAAGACAAATACATGGATGATAAACCACACACTCCTCAATAACCAAAAAGTTATGTAAGAAATTAAAAAGGAAGTTAAAAAGTACCTGGAAACAAACGACAATGAGAACGTGACCAAAAAAACCTTTAGAATGCAGCAAAAGCAGTGCTAAGAGGCGAGTTTATAGCAATACAAGCCTACCTCAAGAAATAAGAAATACATAAAATAAAAACCTAACCTTAAATCTAAAGCAGCTCTCAGAAGAACAAACAACCCCAAAGCTAGTAGAAAGAAATTATAAAGGTCAGACTAGAAATAAATGAAAAGGAAATAAAGGAAAAATTACCAAAGATCAATAAAACCTAAATGTTGGCTCTGTGGGAAGATAAACACAATTGACAAATCACTAATCAGACTCATCAAGAAAAAAGAGATAATACTCAAATCAATAAAATTAGTAACAAAAAAGAAGTTACAATAAACATTGCAGAAATACAAAGGATCACAAGAGACTACTATGAGCAACTATATGCCAATTAAACTGACAACCTGGGAGAAAAGGACAAATTTAGAGAAGTTAAAACTTTTGGGACTGAACCAGGAAGAAATAGAAATTATGGACAAATCAATAACCAGCAATGATCAAAAATCTTCCAACAAACTAAAGCCCAGGGCCAGATGGAGTCACAGGTGAATTCTATCAAACGTTTACACAAGCGCTAACAACTATTCTTCTCAAACTCTTTCAAAAAATTGAAGAGGGAGGAAAACTCCCAATCTCATTCTATGGGGCCACCATCACCCTGATACCAAAGCCAGCCAAAGATATCACACACACACCCACATACACACACACAATACAGGCCCATATCACTGATGAACATAAGTGCAAAAATCCTCAACAAAATAATAGCAAACATAATTCAACAACACATGAAAAAGATCATACTCCATAATCTAGCGGGTTTTATTGCAGCAATTCTTAACAAAGTGAAAGATTAAAGCCATGTGATGATCTCAATAATTGCAGAAAAACTTTTGACAACAACCTACCTCCACATAGTAAAGTCCATATATGACAAACCCACAGCAAACATTATTCTCAATGGTGAAAATTTGAAAACATTTCCTCTAAGGTCAGAACAAGACAAGTATGCCCACTCTCACCACTATTATTCAACATAGTTTTGGAAGTGCTAGCCACAACAATCAGAGAAGAAAAAGAAGTATAAGGAATACAGGTTGGAAAAGAATTAAAACTCTGTTTGCAGATAACATAATACTATACATAGAAAACACTAAAGATGCCATTAGAAATTTACCACAGCTAAATGATGAATTTAATAAACTTGCAGGATGCAAAGTTAATACACAGAAAAAAAATTGTTGCATTTCTATACACTAACAATGAAAAATCAGAAAGAGGAATTTAAAAACATTCCCATTCACTGTTGCAACAAAGAATAAAACACCTAGGGATAAACCTGCCTAATAAGACAAATGACCTATGTACAGAAAACTATAAGAGACTGATGAAAGTAATGAAAGAAGACATAAACAGATGGAGAAATCTATATCATGTTCTTGAATTAGAAGCATCAATATTGTGAAATTAATATATGACTCAAATCAGCCTGCAGATTCAATGCATTGCCTATCAAATTACCAATGGCATTTTTTACAGAACTAGAACAAAAACTTTACAATTTCTATGGAAACACAAAAGACCCTGAATAGCCAAACAATCATGAGGAGAAAAAATGGAATGTTCTTACTTTAGACTATACTATAAAGCTATAGTAATCAAGATACTATGGTATTGGCACAAAAATTGAAATATAAATCAATGGAACAAGATAGAAAGCCCAGAGATAAACCTATATATCCATGGGCACCTTATCTTTGACAAAGGAGGCAAGAATACACAATGGAGAAAAGACAGCCTCCTCGATAAGTGGTGCTGGGAAAACTGGACAGCTACATGTAAAAGAATGAAATTAGAACATTTACTAACACTATACAAAACAATAAACTCAAATGGATTAAAGACCTAAATGTAAGGCCAGGTACAATAAAACTCTTAGAGAAAAACATGGGCAGAACACTTTTTGACAAAAATCCAGAGCAAGGCCCTCTTTGATCCACTTCCTAAAGTAATAGAAATAAAAACAAAAATAAATAAATAAGTGGGACCTAACAAAAACTTTAAAGCTTTTGTACAGCAAAGGAAATTATTAACAAAATGAAAAGGCAACCCTCAGAGTGGGAGAAAATAATTGCAAATAAAAGAATAGACAATGATTTAATTTCCAATATATACAAGCAACTCATGTAGCATAATACTAGAAAGGCAAAGAATCCAAGCAAGAAATGGTCAGAGTACCTAAAAAGACATTTCTTCAAAGAAGACATACAGATGGCCAACAAGCCCATGAATAGATGCTCAACATTATTCATTTTAGAGGAATGCAATCAGAACTACAATGAGGTATCACCTCACACTGGTCAGAGTGACCATCATCCAAAAAATGCACAAACAATAAATGTTGGAGACAGTGTGGAGAAAAGGGAACACTGTTGCATTGTTTGTGGGAATGTAAATTGATTCAGTCACTATAGAGATCACTATGGAGATTTCTTTAAAAGCTAGGAATAAAACTACCATATGACCCAGCAATCCCACTACTGGGCATAAGCCCTGAGAAAAATCACACTTCTAAAAGACACAATACCCAAATATTCACTGCAACACTATTTACAATAGCCAGGACATGGGAGCAACCAAGATGTCTGTCAAGAGATGATTGCATAAGGATGCCGTGGTGTATAGATACAATGAAATATTACTTAGCCATCAAAAGGAATGAATTTGAGTCAGTTCTAGCGAGGTGGATTGGGATAGAGACTGTTTGACAGAGTGAAGTCAGAAAGAGGAAACCAAATATTGTGTATTAATGCATACATATGGAATCTAGGAAAATAGTACTGATTAACTTATTTTCAGGGCAGGAATAGAGACACAGGCATAGAGAACAGACTTGAGGACACAGCATGGAAGCAGAGGGTGGGGCACATTGAGAGAGTAGCATTGAAACATGTACATTACCATATGTAAAATAGATAGCTAATGGAACGCTGCTATATAACACAGGGAGCTCAACCTGGTACTCTGTGACAACCTAGAGTTCTGGGATGGGGTGAGTGTGAAAGGAAGGTTCAGGAGGGAGGAGACATGGGTATACTTATGGCTGATTCACATTGTTGTATGGTAGAAACTAACATAACATCTTATAGCTGTTATTCTCCAATCAAAAGTAAATTTAAAAATAAAATAAATCTAGAGATTAAAAAAGTAACCCTCAAACAATATATAACTCAGGAAAGACTGAAATTTTGAATATTTACAAAAAAGTAACTTGACTATTGGGCTTCCCTGGTGGCTCAGATGGTAAAGAAACTGCCTGCAGTGCAGGAGACCTGGGTTCAATCCCTGGGTCAGGAAGATTTCCTGGAGTAGGAAACAGCTACCCACTTCAGCATTCTTGTCTGGAGAATTCCATGGACAGAGGGGTATGGTGGGCTATCGTCTATGGGATCACAAAGAGTCAGATGTGACTGAGGGCTAACACACACACACACACACACACACACACACACAACTTTACTATTTTAACTATTTTAACAGATAATCAGAAATTCGGATTTCTAGCACTCTGTTTTTAAGGAATCCCACGGATATGAGCTCTGTTTCAGATGCCCTGTAAAAATACTTTGAATATTAGCTGTTCACTCTCCTCATGTTCTGACAGCTGGTTTGTAGACATGTGCAGTGAGTGTGGTAAAGATGCTCATATTGAATATGGAGTGTGATGTCCAGTTTAAGAATATTTAGATATTTTTATGGATACTGGAATCAAAGAAGTTTACTGTTGAAAGGCTATAAGCATCCAAAAGCATAGAAAGAAATACACAAGGGCAGAAAGCCCATAATCATTGCAATGTATGAGAGGGTGACAGGCAGGAAGGCCAGGGGTCTCCAAATGGAGGAAAGAGGCTGCAAGTGCCAGACATTTTTATCTCTCTTAAGCGGCAGGAAGAAACAAACCAGCGATATGTTTTTCCTTCTCTATACAAATTTAAAAGGAGGTTTCTCTTAAAATGCTGTGTTGCCATGACACCTGGTCTCACCTAAAGCTAACTATTCTCAAACCTTGAGTTAACCAATACATTTCTTTTTCTTATGGAAATGTTGTCTTAAGCTATGTTAATGTACCCCAGACTCTATCTTCAAGTTGGTTCCCCCAAACAGTCTAACATACTTACTCAGGTATTGTTCCCCTAATCTATGTAAATGAAACTATTTGTTGGTATTCTGCCCTTCTACAAGATTCAAGTCAATCGTTTGATGGCCAGGGAGGAATTATCTGGTGCCATTCTAAATTTTATGACATCCCTTTCTTTTCATTAACAGACTGTGAGTGACTATATAACATACAGCTAAAGACTAGGAGGGGGGTACTCTTGCCCCCTTCTGATACCTATGTCAGAAGCTTTCTCTATCTCCTTTGTACTTTAATAAAACTTTATTACACAAAAGCTCTGAGCGATCCAGCCTTGTCTCTGGCCCCAGATTGAATTCGTCTCCTCCGGAGGCCAAGAATTCCAGCGTCTTATCGGTCAGCAACAACCTTTCATGTATATCCAGTCATTTCAATGATCAAATCAGCAGCAAGTGCCCAACTGTCAAATGGTTAAATACAGAGAATATTGGTAAAATGGCAGCACCTTTTTATGTCTTGTTTCCCTGTAACTTACCTGAACCTAGTTCTTGAGCAATCCTGTAAATTCTTTGAGCTACTCAATAGCATTAGAATGAATTTATTTATTCTCTCCTCATGTTACACAGTCAATTTCTACTATTGGCAACCAAGAACCCTTAATAATGCAAAAATGAAATTCACTTCTTGTTGTTGTTCAGTACTAAGTTGTGTCTTACTTTTTGCAACCCCATAGACTGCAGCACACCAGGCTCCTCTGTCCTCCATCTCCTGGAGTTTGCTCAGACTCATGCTCATTGAATCAGTGATGTTGATTCAGCATCTTCTGCTGCCCACTTCTCCTTTTGCCTTCAATCTTTCCCTGCATCAGGGTCTTCACATCAGTTGGCCAAAGTGGCTTCAGCATAGGTCCTTCCAATGAATATTCAGGGTTGAGTTCCTTGAGGATTGAGTGGTTTGATCTTGCAGTCTAAGGGATTCTCAAGAGTCTTCACCAGCACCACAATTAAAAACCGTCAATTCTTTGGCACTCAGTCTTCTTTATAGTCCAGCTCTCACATTCATACATGACTCTTGGAAAAGCCATACCTTTAAACCTTGGTCAGCAAAGTGATGTCTCTGCTTTTTAATAAACTTCCTAGGTTTGTCATAGTTTTCTTTTCAAGAAGCAAGCATCTTTTAATGTCATTAAAAGTTAGCCAAAACAGAAATCAATATTAAGATCTTGAGTTTTTGGTAGTTGACTATAATTCAACAATTTTTTACATTCAAATTAGCTGAATTTTCAGGTTAAATTCAAATTAAATTTAAATATATTTAATTTAATTTTAAAATATTGGGTTGGCCAAAAAGTCCATTTGGGTTTTCTGTACTACCTTTTGGAAAAACTCAAATGAAGTCTCTAGCCAACCCAATACATACTAACATATTACTGTTCAGTCACTCAGTCGTTTCCAACTCTTTGCGACCCCATGCAATGCAGCATGTCAGGCTTCTCTGCTCTTCATCATCTCTCAGAGCTTGTGCAAGCTCATGTCCATTGAGTCAGTGATGCCATCCAACCATTTCATCCTCTGCTGTCCCCTTATCCTCCTGCCTTCAATCTTTGCTAACAAGTTGGCTCTTCTCATCTGGTGGCCAAAGTATTGGAGCTTCAGCTTCAACCTTAGTCCTTCCAATGGATATTCAAGATTGATTTCCTTCAGAATTGACTGGTTTGATCTCCTTGCAGGACAAAGGACTCTCAAGAGTCTTCTCCAACACCACAGTTCAAAAGCATCAGTTATTGGCCCTCAGCCTTCTTTATGGTCTAACTCTCAGATTGATACATGGCTACTGAAAAAACTACAGTGTAGATTATGCAGAATTTTGTTGACAAAGTAACGTCTCTGCTTTTTGATATGCTGTCTAGGTTTGTGAAAACTACTAGGTTTTCCAGTAGTCATGTATGGATATGAGAGTTGGCTATAAAGAAAGCTGAGTGCCAAAGAATTGATGCTTTTGAGCTGGGGTGTTGGAGAACAATCTTGAGAGTCCCTTGGACTGCAAGGAGATCCAACCAGTCCATCCTAAAGGAAATCAGTCCTGGGTGTTCATTGGAAGGACTGATGTTGAAGCTGAAACTCCAATATTGTGGCTACCTGATGCAAAGAGCTGACTCATTTGAAAAGACCCTGATACTGGGAAAGATTGAAGGCAGGAGGAGAAGGGGATGACAGAGGATGAGATGGTTGGATGGCATCACTGACTCAATGGACATGAGTTTGGGTAAACTCCTGGAGTTGGTGATGGACAGGGAAGCCTGGCATGCTGTGGTTCATGGGGTCACAAAGAGTCAGACACAACTGAGTGACTGAACTGAACTGAACTAGGTTTGTGATACCTTTTTTTCCAAGGAGCAAACGTCTTTTAGTTTTGTGATGGCAGTCACCATCTGCAATGATTTGGAGCCCAAGAAAATGAAGTCTATCACTGTTTCCATTGTTTCCCCATTTGCCATGAAGTGATGGGACCGAGTGCTATTTTCTTCATTTTTTTAATGTTGAGTTTTAAGACAACTTTTTCGTTCTCCTCTTTTGCTTTCATCAGGAGGTTCTTTAGTTCCTCCTTGCTTTCTGCTATAAGGGTGGTGTCATCTTCATATTTGAGGTTATTGATATTTCTCCCATCAATCTTCATTTCAGCTTTTGCTTCATCCAGCCTGGCATTTTGCATGATGTACTCTGCATTGAAGATAAATAAGCAGGGTGACAATATACAGCCTTGATGTACTCCTTTCCCAATTTTGCAATAGTTTGCTGTTCCATGCCTGATTTTAACTCTTGCTTCTTGACCTGCATAGAGGTTTCACAGGAAGCAGGTAAGTAGGACTGTTATTCCCATCTTTCTCAAGATTTTCCACAGTTTGTTGTGATCCACACCATCAAAGGCTTTAATGTAGTCAATGAAGCAGAAGTAGATATTTTTCTTGAATTCTCTTGCTTTTCCTAGATCCAAAGGATGTTGGCAATTTTATCTCTGATTCCTCTACGTTCTCCAAATCCAGCTTGAACATCTGGAAGTTCTCGGTTCACATACTCTTGAAGCTTAACTTGGAGAATTTTTAACTTTACTAGCATGTGAAATGAGTTAACTGTGTGGTAGTTTGAACATTCTTTGTCATTGCTCTTTGGGATTGGAATATAGAATTAGAATATAGAATAGAAATACTAAAATATTTAGAAATACTAAAACAATTTCTATGTGTCTTACTATTTCATTTTGCATCGCATTTATCCTTAGAAAGATACATGGAAGGAAATTTATCTTCTGTTAGTGTTTATTATTTTGAAGAAGTATTAATTTTAATTTCATTGTAGAGACATTTTTATACTTTCATACATTGCTTAAAATATTATAAAGTATAATGCAATTTTTACACAACTAACAAAATTATTAAGAAATTATAAAGTAAGATATTTATGGCTTAAATAATATTTGCAAGTTCTATTTTCCTCTGAAAAGACTACATGTGAGTCAAGAAAAGAATTTGTGATTTAATGGCAGCATGCTGTAATGAACAAGGCATTGAACACTAGAATTACTCCAGAGTTCTGGCTGTGTGTCATTGAAATACTGATTACTTTCACTGAGTCTCTTTTCTTATCTGGAAAATGAAAGAATATAACCAAGAATCTCTTGGTTCATACAGTCATAAAATTCTATTACTAATGTTTAGAATTAATTATAAAAAATAACTTCTGTACATTATACATATGTTCAATATATAATGTGTACATATATCTGATAAGAGTATCTTTATGTCAAGGGCACATGATATTTTATTTTCTCTTGTACAAAAAACCTTGGGAAATAATTTACCACATTTTTCTATAAATTAGGTCCTATATATGATCACTAAACTTCTTTGGTAAGTCCAATTTCAATCAGCATTTTATCAAATACTCTAAGCAAAAGAACATACATAGATCAATTTCTTGTTTTCTTTGCCAATTTCCCCAGACTTTTATAAAAACTGTCCCTAACTTACAAAAGAAAGAAAAGAAATGCTGTATTAAACTTGATTTCTGGCACAGTGGTAAAGAATCTGCCTGCCAATGCAGGAGATCTAAGAGACTGGGGCTTGATCCCTGGGTTGGAAAGATCCTCTGGAGTAGGAAATGGCAACCTGCTCCAGTATTCTTGCTGGAAAAATTCCAAAGAGAAAGGAATCTGGCAGATTATAGTTCATAAGGTCATAAAGAGTTGGACATGCCTGAACAACTCAGCACTCAGCACTCAAACTTAATATAGCATTTAACATACCAGTACAGTTTAAAGGACTTGGCATATATTCATTCATGTAATCTGGACAGTGCTATCATTTCCTTTCTATGAAGGAGATAATTTCCCAAGGCCACAGGGTAAGTGGTGGAAGTTAAATTTAAGCCCAGGCACCAGTCTCTCTGAGGCTTCAAGCCAGTACGGTATGCAGTGCCTTCTCAGAAGCTAATAGTTTGATACTGATAATCAATATTGAGCATTCACTATGTCACACAATGTTAGGCTCTAGAGATTCAAAGATGCCTAGTTCCCAATTCTTTCCTCAAGTTAAAAATGTTATTTCTTTTCTGGAAGTTTCCCTGCTTCTTTCAGTAAAGGTGAAGTGAAAGTCTTAGTTGTTCAGTCATGTTGGACTCTTTGCGATCCCAAAGATCTACTGTAGCCTGCCAGGCTCCTCTGTCCATGGGATTTTCCAGGCAAAAATACTGGAGTGTGTTGTCATTCCCTTTTCCAGGGTATCTTCCTCACTCAGGAATCAAACCCGGGTCTCCTGCATTGCAGGAAGATGCTTTACCCTCTGAGGGAAAAAATTTCACCAGGGAAATCCCTCTTTTAGTAAAATGAAATTTTGAAATATTAATATTTTTTTCTGTACTAAGTCACTCTCACCTTATTAACCTTTTCACAACTTGTCAAAAACAGATTTTACACTGTCATCAATGCAGTTTGATTTGATCCTCTCACACATGAGTTGTTTCTCTGGCACCACATTTGAAGGTCCTTCATTGCTTCCTATCTGTCTGCCATCTCCCCCAAACTCAAGAAAACTTCTGTGACTAATGCATTCACTTGCATCCTCTCTCTCGGAATGGGACCAGTTGGATAGACAATGGTTTTTCAGTTTTTAATTAGCTGTATCTCATTAGAATGCACTTTACATTGATTCAGGGGCAAGAGTTTATGTGCTTGTGTTTGAAGGTGTGTTTGTGCTGTGAGGGTGGGTAAGATGCTTGAGGGAGAGAGAGAAGGGAGAGAGCTATTGGTCAGAAACATTATGAATTCTTTCCCTCTTGAAATAATTTTATTCTACTCAATAGCACCTATTAGAATTAAATACCAATAAGAAAATCATTCGCTCATGTAACAAATATTTTATGAAGTGCCTACTAAGCACTTCATAAATTTCATATTATGAAATCAAATTTGATTAAACTATTAGGAACTTTTGAGTTCTCTAAAGTCAAATATATCTTTATAATATTTTGATGTGTATATATATATATATATATATCTTCATAATAGCCAGTTTCAAAGGCCTAAGGCTTTTATCCTTAAATATCAGTTTAACCATAAAATGCTGATTAAGTTGTTGAACATTTAATAACTAATTTAAAAATCTATGCCTCTGCTTTTAGTATAAGCCATTTTTTTATTCATTGCTTTACACTGATTAATAGTCACACACTGGTAAGATGCCAACCAAAATTCCTTAATAATCTGATCAGAGAAGGAAACATCAGCCCATCTCTGTGAAGCACTTACTTCATTCTGTCAATTGTTAAATTATCCCTTCACTTCAATAAATTTTATTCTTCATCTAAAAATAAAATATAAACCTACCATTTTAAGATTAAGTAGTCAATATTCCTCATATCATTTTCCAGATTCTGGAGAGTACCTTTTAAATTTAAAAATTTATAGATTAATTAATGGAAATATTTCCAGATGCATTTTTTTCCCTAGGCAGCATTACTTATGGCATCATTTGTCATCCAAAATCACCCCTTAAACTGCTGAAAAGCAGTTTATCCCTAACTAGTAAAAAAAGAAGATAATTTGGTTTTCAAATGTATATTAAGTTGATACCACTTTTAAATCAAGTACTAGAGGGCAAAATTTAGGAGTTTTAAAGTATGGGATGTGTCTACACAATAGCAGTAGCCCATCTTCCCTCAGCTAACTTCATATTCTAAACAGCAAGGAGCAGTCTTCCTTAAGGTAGTTTGTGTAAAAATAACAAGTGCCTTGGTTTCAGCAAACGTGAGCTACCCTAGAATCTTGTTTCTCTTCTGAATGTGAGATTTGGCGATAGAAAAAAAAAAAAAAAAAACTGTAGTATTTTATTCTAGAGAATATGGTTTTACTGCATGTTTACAAAATTTCTGAAGGCAGTGAACTAAATGCAGACATTTACCTTAGAGAATTAGAGGTTCTGTCCTTGAATGTGAAAACATACTCTTCAGTCAACGAGAGAGAACATACTAATTCTTACAGGAATGCAAATGAAACTGACACTTATAAGCTTCTCCAAAGGAGAAAGATGTGAATTCCACAGCAATATTTTGTCCAGTGATTCTCAGTGTGTTTGTCCCCTGTGGTTTTAGTAAGGATTTTGTGGGGAAAACTTTGCACTGAAATAAATTAGGAAATACTGAGTTGAACGAAATGATCAAATGTCTTTACTACTAGACTGCTCATATTCGCGAAGTCCTAACTCATGAGTCTCTAAGAGGTGCACGTTGGTCGCAGCAGGTCAGCACACACAGGATGAGGCAAGGTCTGAAGGATTTCACTGATGAAGATGTGACAAGGCACTTTCAGACTTAAGCAATCATTCACACACTGAAAAGAAGATTCTCCAAAGGCACTAGGTCCTTGCCATCCTGTCCACACACCCAAGAGGACTACCCTGAAATGAAAGGAAATAGATGACTCATGTTGTGATGTGCTCTATGGCTGGAGATGCAAGAATGCAGCTGTGTGATTCGAGATTCTGACAATTCTGCAGCTCTATTCCAAGGCAACCAGGGCAGAGAGCCCATCTTATCAGAGTCAAGGGGTGATAAGAATCTGTCTCATGCCAGCTCCTCCGGGGAGCCAGAGAAGCAACAGGAACCTCATGGTTCAGTTCAGTCGCTCATTCGTGTCCAACTCTGTGTGACCCCATGGACTGCATGCAGCACGCCAGGCTTCCCTGTCCATCCCCAACTCCTGGAGCTTACTCAAACTCATGCCCATCGAGTCAATGATGCCCTCCAACCATCTCACCCTCTGTTGCCCCCTTCTCCTCCCTCCTTCAATATTTCCCAGCACTGGGGTCTTTTCAAATGAGTCAGTTTTTCGCATCAGGTGTCCAAAGTATTGGAGTTTCAGCTTCAGCATCAGTCCTTCCAATGAACACCCAGGACTGATCTCCTTTAGGATAGACTGGTTGATCTCCTTGCAGTTCAAGGGACTCTCAAGAATCTTCTCCAGCACCACAGTTCATCAACATCAAATCTTCAGTGTTCAGCTTTCTTTATAGTCCAACTATTACATCCATACATGACTATTGGAAAAATCATACCTGTTCTAGATGGACGTTTGTCGGCAAAGTAATGTTTCTGCATTTTATTTTATTTTTTTGTTGGTTGGAGGCTAATTACTTTACAATATTGTAGAGATTTTTGCCATACGTTGTCTCTGCATTTTAATATGTTGTGTAGGTTGGTCATAGCTTTTCTTCCAAGGAACAAGCGTCTTTTAATTTCATGTCTGCAGTCACCATCTGCAGTGATTTTGGAACCCAAGAAAATAAAGTCTACCATTGTTTCCATTGTTTCCCCATCTATTAGAAGTGATAGGACTGGTGCCATGATCTTAGCTTTTAAATGTTGAGTTTTATGCCAGCTTTTTCACTCTCTTCTTTCACTTTCATCAAGAGGCTCTTTAGTTCCTCTTTACTTTCTGCCATAAGGGTGGTGTCATCTGTGTATATGAGGTTATTGGTATTTCTCCTGGCAATCGTGATTCCAGCTTGTGCTTCATACAGCCCAGCATTTCCTATGTAGATGCACTCTACATATAGCTTAAATAAGCAGGATGATATTATACAGTCTTGACTTTCTCCTTTCCCAATTTGGAACCAGTCTATTGTTCCATGTCTGGTTCTAACTGTTGCTTCTTGACCTGCATTCAGACTTCTCAAGAGGCAAGTAAGGTGGTCTGGTATTCCAGTCTCCTTAAGAATTTTCCACAGTTTGTTGTGATCCACACAAAGGCTTTGGTGTAATCAATAAAGCAGAAGTAGATATTTTTCTGGAATTTTCTTGATGTTTCTATGATCCAATGGATGTTGGCAATTTGATCATATTGAGTGTAGCACCCTACCAGCATCATCTTTTAGGATTTGAAATAGCTCAACTGGAATTCCATCACCTCCACTAGCTTTGTTTGGAGTGATGCTTCCTAAGGCCCACTTGGCTTCTCATTCCAGGATGTCTGGCTCTACATGAGTGATTATACCACCGTGGTCATCTAGGTCATGAAGACCTTTTTTGTACAGTTCTTCCGTGTATTCTTGCTGCCTCTTCTTAACATCCTCTGCTTCTGTTAGGCCCATACCATTTCTGTCCTTTATTGTGCTCATCTTTGCATGAAGTGTCCCCTTGGTATCTCTAATTTTCTTGAAGAGATCTCTAGGCTTTCCCATTCTATTGTTCCTTCATGTAGCTCTTCATGAGCTGGTAGCTCACTATGCCTGATGAAGGCCTCACCTATGTGGCTGATGTGGATTTGTCCAAGATCAGTGGGGCTCCAACCAGAGCCATCCCTCACAACACTTTCCTGATAGACTTGACCATGGGACTTGTACTCCTCATAAGAAATTAACATTCTTCAGACAGATACGGGAATAGCCAGTCTAGTCTAACTCTTATTCATATACGTGTCCAAGATGAGAGTTAAGAGAGTTAGTGAGTAGGTGAATCAGTGATCAGAGTGGCCTAAGAGGGGCAGTGCTCAAGCATTAGGGAACATTGTTCTGCTGTGATAGTTAATTGTATGTGTAGACTTGACAGGTCTAAGCAATGCCCAGATGGCTGGTAAAACCTTACTTCTGAGTGTGTCCACGAGGGTGTTTCTGGAAGATTAGCATTTGAGTCAGGCCTTTGGGCTTGAACTGAGACTTACGCCTTTGGCTCCCCTGGTCTTCAGTATTGGGGCTGGGACTCCACCGCTGGCTTTCCTGGGCCTCCAGTTGACGACGGTAGGTCACAGAACTTCTCAGCCTTATAATCATGTGAGCCAATCCCTCGTGATAAATCTCTTTCTGTGCCTCTATCTCTATCTTTATGTATCTCCCTAACTATCTATCTTGTATTATATATCTGTACATTTATCTATCGATCTATCTATCTTATTGGTTCTGTTTCTCTGGATAACTCTTACTAGTAAACCAACAAAATGCAAAGAATTGTGAAAACCAGGTGAAGGGGACAGGAATTTGAGGAGAGTAGAAGCTTCTATCCCAGAGGAGCAGAAGAGTAGAAACCAGGATGCAAGCAAAAAGCTACACAGGCACATGGGCTATATATGTCATGGATTAGGTTCATATAGGCAGAAGAATACTTCCAAGTTCAAATTCTTAAGATGAATAAGGATGTTCCAGCTATACAGCTATATCAAAATATGGTTTGAAAATATCCTGAAAAAGGCATCTGCTTATTCACTAAGCTCATCTTTCTACACAGCATAATCTACCTTTGCCCTAACACTATATTTCAGCATTACTGAAATATTCATTAATCACTAAGTAGATCAGTCTCCCTAAAAATCTAGAAGGAATTAGCATATACTGTTCCTTGACCTTGAGATAATCTTTCATTCCATTGCCTTCTTCTCATCTGGCCAAGTCTTGCTTTGTTTAAGTTTTTGGCTTAGACACCATATATTTGTAGAAGCCTTTCAGAGCTTGCCACCTTCATTTTCGAGGTATCTAACCCAATGAGACAATGGCAGGGGCTGGGGCATGGGGGTGGTCAGAGAAAGTTTTTAAGACACCTTGTGTTGGCCTCACAGTACTTACTACACTCACTAATTGGCTTGTATTACCAAGCTCTTATACTACAGTTTATAATTGCTATTATTATATATCTGGCACTGAGCATAGTCTCTGACACATAGAAAGTACTAAAAAAGCATTTGTTAAACACAGGAATTGAGCAGGGCTAATTCTGCATTTGGCCAACCTGTAATGCCTGTTCTTGTACAGAATGACAATGAACTTCAGTCTTTGCCCAGGCTATTTAGGATCAGAGATCTGTGCAAATCAAGTTTTACAACATGAGGGCCCATGAAAAGGAATAGTTCACAGGGGGGAAATTTTTAATATTTTAAAAGGTTGGTGGTATTCAAATCATGTTCTTGTTGCTGTTCAGTCACGCAGTCTTATCTGACTTTTTGTGACCCCATTGACTGCAGCACGCCAGGCCTCCCTGTCCCTCACTGTGTCCCAAAGTTTGCCCAAGTTTATGTCCATTGCTTTGGTGATGCCATCCAGCCATCTCATCCTCCGTTTCCCCCTTCTCTTCCTGCCGTCAATCTTTCCTAGCATCAGGGACTTTTCCATTGAGTCAGCTTTTCACATCAGATAACCAGAATACTGGAATTTCAGCTTCAGCATCACTCTTTCCAGTGATTATTCAGGGTTGATTTCCTTTTAGATTGATTGACTTTATCTCTTTGCTGTCCAAGGAACTCACACAATTCTTTTCCAGCACCACCGTTCGAAGGCATCAATTCTTTGGCACTCTGCCTTCTTTACCAGCTCTCACAACCATAAGTTGGAAGACCATAGCCTTGACTATACAGACCTTTGTAAGCAGAGTAATGCCTCTGCTTTCCAACACACTGTCTAGGTTTGTCAAGAAGCAAAGTCTTCTGATTTCGTGGCTGTAGTCACCATCTGCAGTGATTTTAGAGCCCAAGAAGACGGAGTATGTCACCACCTCCACCTTTTTCCCTTCTACTTGCCATGAAGGAATGGGGCTGGATGCCATGATCTTTTTTTTTTTTTTTTTCTTTTAATATTCAGTTTTAAGCTGGCTCTTTCACTCTCCTCCTTCACACTCATCAGGAGTCTCTTTAGTTCTTCTTCACTTTCTGCCATTGGAGTGGTATCATCTGCATATCTGAGGTTGCTGCTGTTTCTCCTGCCTATGTTGACACCAACCTGTAATTCATCCAGCGCAGCATTTCTCATGATGTGAGAAATGCATAGATTAAACAAACAGGGTGACGGCAGACAGCTCTGTCACACTCCTTTCTCAGTCTAGAGCCAGCCAGTTGTTCCAAACAGGGTTTTAACTATTGTTTCTTGACCCACATACAGGTTTCTCAGGAGACAGGTAAAATGGTCTGGTATTCCCATCTCTTTAAGTGCTTTCCACAGTTCATTCCACACAATCAAAGGCTTTAGCATCATCAATGAAGCAGAAGTAGGTGTTTCTCTGGAATTCTCTTGCTTTTTCTATGATCCAAAGATCATAGAACGATCTCTTGTTCCTCTGCCTTTTCTAAATCCAGCTTGAACATCTGGATGTTCTCAGTTCATGTACTGTTCAAGCCTAGCTTGGAGAATTTTGAGCATTATTTTGCTAGCTTGTGAGATAAGTGCAATTGTGCGGTAGTTTAAATATTTTTTAGGCATTGCCTTTCTTTGGGATTGGAATGAAAACTGACCTTTTCCAGTCCTGTGGCCACTGCTGAGTTTTCTAAATTTGCTGGTGTATTGAGTGCAGTACTTTCACAGCATCATCTTTGAGGATTTGAAATATTTCAGATGGAATTCTATCTGCTCCACTAGGTTTGTTCTTAGTGGTACTTCCTAAGGCCCACTGGACTTCACACTGCAGGATGTCTGGCTGAAGGTGAGTGATCACACCATTTGGGTTATCTGGGTCATTAAGATCTCTTTTGTATAGTTCTTCTGTGTATGCTTGCCACCTTTTCTTAATATATTCTGCTTCTGTTAGGTCCCTACCATTTCTGTCCTTTATTGAGCCCATTTTTGTGTGAAATGTTCCCTTGGTATCTCTAATTTTCTTGAAGGAACCTCTAGTCTTTCCCATTCTATTGATTTCCTCTATTTCATTGCATTGATCACTCAGGCAGGCTTTCTTTTCTCTTCTTGCTATTCTTTGGAACTCTGCATTCAGATGCATATATCTCCTTTTTTCCTTTGCTTTTCACTTCTCTTTTCTCAGCTATTTATAAGGCCTCCTCAGACAGTCATTTTGCCTTCTTTGCAGCTCTTTTTCATGGGGATGGTTTTGATCACTGCCTCCTGTCCAATGTTATGAATCCCCATTTATAGTTCTTCAGGGACTTTATCAGATCTAACCCTTTGAATCTATTTGTCACCTCCACTGTATTATCATAAGGGATTTGATTTAGGTCATACCTTAATGATCTAGTGGTTTTCCCTACTTTCTTCAATTTAAGTCTCAATTTTTTTCAATAAGGAGTTCATGATCTGAGCCACAGTCAGCTCCTGATCTTGTTTTTGCTGACTGTATAGAGCTTCTCTATCTTCAGTTGCAAAGAATATAATAAATCTGACTTTGGTCAACACCAGAGCCATCTGGTGATGCCCTATGTAGAGTCATGTCTTCTTGTTGGAAATAGGTGATTGCTATGACCAGTGCATTCTCTTGGCAAAACTCTGTTAGCCTTTGTCCTGCTTCATTTTGTATTACAAGGCCAAACTTGCTGGTTACTCCAAGTGTCTCTTGACTTCCTACTTTTGCTTTCCAGTCCCCTGTGATGAAAAGGACATCTGTTTTGGTGTTAGTTTTAAAAAGTCTTGTAGGTCTTCATGGAATCAATCAACTTCAGCTTCTTTGGCATTAGGGGTTGAGGCATAGACTTGGATTACTGTGATATTGAATGACTTGCCTTGGGAACAAACAGAGATCATTCTGTTATTTTTGAGATTGCACCAAAGGACTGCATTTTGGCCTCTTTTCTTGACCGTGAGGGTTACTCCATTTCTTCTAAGGGATTCTTGCCCACAGTAGTAAATATAATGGCCATCTGAATTAAATTCTCCCATTTTGGCCCATTTTAGTTCACTGACTCCTGAAATGTTGATGTTCACTTTGCTATCTCCTGTTTGACCACTTCCAATTTACCCTGCTTCACGGACCTAACATTCCAGGTTCCTAAGCAATACTGTTCTTTACATCATTGTACTTTACTTTCACCACCAGACACATCCACAACAGGGTGTTGTTTCCACTTTGCCTCAGCCTCTTCATTTCTTCTATAGCTATTTCTCTGCTCTTCTCCAGTAGTATATTTGGCACCTAGTGACCTAAGAAGTTCATCTTTTGATGTCATACCTTTTTGTCTTTTCATACTGTTAATAGGGTTCTCAAGGCAAGAATGCTGAAGTGGTTTGCCATTTCCTTCTCCAGTGGACCACATTTTGTCTGAACTCTCCACCATGATCCATCCATCTTGGGTGGCCCTACATGGCATGACTCATAGTTTATTGACTTAGACAAGGCTGTGAGCCTTGTCATCAGATTGGTTAGTTTGGTGGGATTGTGGTTTTCATTCCATCTGCCCTCTGAGGGATGAGGGTAAGAGGCTAGTGGAAGCTTCCTGATGGGAGGGATTGGCTGTGGGGAAACTGTATCTTGCTCTGTAAATGCAAGAGCCATGCCCAGTAAGTCTTTAATGCTGTTTTCTGCTATTGTGTGGGGTTGTGTTCCTTCCCTGTAGGTTTGGGCTGAGGCCATCTATGGTAGGGTTAATGGCAGTAATAGCGACCTCCTTCAAAAGGACATATGCCAGAAGCCGTGGTTCCCAGAACTGTTGCGTTCAGTGCCCCTGACTGTGGATCTACACCTCTGCTGGAGACTCTGGGACACTCACACGCATGTCTGGCTCAGTTTCTTGTGGGTCCTGTTGTGTACAAGGTTTTGTTTGTGCCCTTCAAGAGTCTGTTTCCATATTCCTTTGGAAGTTCTATAGTCAAGTCCCAAAGGCCTCCAAACTCAAATTCCCTGCAGGTTCTCAGTCTCTTTGCCAGAATCCAAAGTTGGGAAATCTGTTGTGGACCCTAGAACTTTTGCAACAGTGCAAGAACTTCTTTGGTGTAATTGTTCTCCAGTGTGAGTCTTCTGCTCCATGACTCTAGGGTGGGGCTAATGCCACACCTACTCCAGGAGGACTTATGCCACATGCCTCGCCTCCCAGGCCTTGCAGCGAGAGCCCCTGCCCCTGCAGCAGGCCACTGCTAACCCCTGCCTCCACAGGAGACATTCAAACACTCCAAGGCAGGTCTGGTTCAATCTTTTGGAGGTCACTGCTTTCTCTGGGTGCTGGAGTGCACAAGGGTTTTGTTTGTGCCCTCTGAGCATCTCTGGTGGGTATGAGGCTTGATTCTAAACATGGACTCACCCCTCCTGTCATCTAGTTGGGGCTTCTCCTTTTCCCTTGCACCTGGGTATATTTTGGGGGGTGATCCAACATTCTCCTGTCAATGGTTATTCAGCAACTAGTTGCAATTTTGGTGTTCTTGCAGGAGAAGATGAGTGCATGTCCTTGTAACCCTTACTTAGGGATAACATACATTTATTTCTCACAGTTGAAGATGCTTGAAGTCTGAGACCAGGGTTCCAACATGTCAGGTTCTGGTGGCAAGCTCTCTTATGACTCTTGCAAAAGCACTAATCACTCTCTACCTTCATGGCCTCATCTAAACTTAGTCACCTCCCCAAAGCCCCACTTCCTAATACTATCACACTATTTCAATTTTGAAGGGGCACAGCATTCATATCATAACAAGGTCATAGATAAGATTGGGAAAAGTACTGTCAGAGTTCTTGGGGATCAGCATCAAATGCCTTCTAGAAAATAAAAGGATCCATATTCTAGATGTGAGAGGAGAAAGACAAGTGGGAGAAGAGGTCTATCATCTAAACTTTTTTTTTTTTAATGTAGCATATAATTCATGTCTCCCCTCAATAAAACCCACTATGTTTACAAAAGATTTCACTTCAGCTAGATCACTCAAGCTTTTAGAAGTTGCCAACTAGCTGAATTACATTAAATTTTAAACCGTAATGATTCAGTACTTTTACTCTGCAAAGGCAGAGCCATTTAGGATCAGAGCAAGGGAAGATTTAGTGAGAAAAAAGAAGAAATGTTTTTCAGGTAGAAAACTTATATTTCCTTGTGCCATTCCTGAAATTTTTATGTCAACAACACTGCCAATAGAGAAAAAGTGTATATTTTATTTTATTGTTCTTTCTTTGAACACCTACAAATTCAATCTCCAATTTGCATTTAAGTTAAATCTATTCTGATTGCACTACAAGTTTTATAAAAAGAACAAACAGATGTCTTAATAAAATGACCAGATGGCTTATAAACAAGGAAGCATTATCAAGTTTTGTGTACAGTTTAAAAACTATACAAAAACAGCTATAGACCAGCAATGAGTTTTACTATTTTTTCCATTTTGTGCACATTCTTGTTTAATACACATAATTAAATGATCATTTTGTTACTAAAATCTTCTGACTCAGTCATTAAAATCACTTTATTTTCAAAATTGTTGAACTTACATTTCTTAATCTGTAACTCACATTTAGTAATATGTTGTTTACCTCAGTTTTCAAAATATAATTTGTCTGTACTGATCTATTTGATGTACAAAATGACTTTTTGGGAACTGTCATCGTTAGGCTGGCATTGCCTTCTCCCCACTAAAACTCTACTTTGGATTTTATTTTTTTTTAAAGCTTAAAAAGAGCATATCTCTTGAAAAATAAAGAAGTATTAATTCTAATAAGAAAGAATATTCAAGGCTCTCCAAATCTTTGACTCATTTTGACATTGGAAAGACTAGAGCATTAGGGCACAAAGGCTATATTCTAAAATATAATAAACTAATGCTAAGGAGAAGAGTTAAGAAATATTTCCACCCAGTAATCACCCCCAGAAAAAAACTTTCTTTTCCCAACTTTCAATCAATTATATCATTAGTTCACATTTTAAATATGGCTTATCTCTATTAAACCTGGTTCAAATCAAGAATAAAATAGCAATAAAATTTCTCAAAGCAGTGCTTAAATTTAATTTTCTGTTATATGCCATGTACACATGGCCAATTAATTTATGACAAAAGAATCAAGAATATACAATGGAGAAAGGATAATCTCTTCAATAAATGGTGTTGGGAAAACTGAACAGCCAAATGCAAAAGAATAAAGGATGGGCCCCTATCCTACATCATAAAAGTCAACTCAAAATGAATTAAAGATTTTAAAGTAAGATCTAAAACCACAAAACTCCTAGGAAAAAACATAGTGAACAATTTCCTTGGTATATATCTTGAGATTTGTTTTTTATCAGTTTTGACACCAAAAGCAAAGGCAACAAAAGCAAAAATAAACAAGTGGGTTTATATCTAACTAAAAAACTTCTGCACAGCAAAAAATCACCAATAAACTGAAAGGCAACCTGTGGAATGGGAGAAAATATTTGTAAACCACATGTTCAATAAAGGCGATAAAGATTTAACATTCAAAATATTCAAGGAATTCATACAATTCAATAAGAAGAGAAAAAGTGTTTAGATGAGCAAAGGACCTCTATAGAAAACTTCCCAGAGACATACAAATGGACATCAGGTGCAGGAAAAGATGCACAATACCTCTAATCATCAAGGAAATGCATATAGAAACCACAATAAGGTATCACTTCACATCTTTAGTGTGATTAGAATCAAAAAGATAGATAAATGGGCTGGTGGCTCAGATGGTAAAGAATTTGCCTGCAGTGCAGAAGACCCCAGTTTGATCCCTGGGTTGGGAAGATCCCCTGGAGAAGGACATGGCAACCCACTCCAATATTCTTGCCTGGAGAATCCCATGAACAGAGGAGCCTCACTGGCTAAAGTCCAAGGGATTGCAAAGAGTCGGAAGTGATTGAGTGGTTAAGCATGCATGCATGCAATAAGAATGCAGAGAAAAGGGAACTTTTGTGGCTGTTTGTGGGAATATAAACTGGTACAGCTACCAAGGAAAGCAAGATGGAGGGTCCACAAAAAATTAAAAATAGAACTACTGTATGGGGTAGCAATCACACTTCTAGGAGTATGCCAAAAGGAAAGGAAATTTCAAAGAGGTATCTGTACTTTCATATTCACTGCAGCATTATTCACAATAGCTAAAGTTTAGAAACAACCTAACTGTCCATTGAATGAATGAAGAAGATTTAGAATATATATACAATGAAATATTATTCAGCTATGAGAAAAAAGGAAATACTGCCATTTGTGACAACATGGATGAATTTAGAGGGGATTATGCTAAGTGAAATAAGACAGACAGAAAAAGACAAATACTATATGGTGATCAATTTTATGTAGAATCTAAAAAAAAAAAAAAAGTCAACTCATGGAGAAGATATAGAAAAGCGATTGCCTGGGGGCTAGAGTAAATAAGGGAAGATTGGTAAAAAGGTCTAAAAACTTTCAGTCATAAAATGAATAAAATCTGAGGCTCTAATATTTAATATGGTGACTATGATTTATAACATTATACTGTAGAATTGAAATTTGGTAAGACTAGAACTTAAACATTCTCACCCAAAAATGTATATAACCAAAAGGAAAATATGAGAGATGAGTGAAATTAACTTTGTAGAGGAATACTTCCACAATGTGTACATGTATTAGTCATCATACTACACACTTTAACTATCTTAAAGTTTTACTTGCAATTATATACAAATTAAAAAATCTCATATGCAAGTTATATTTGAGAATTTTGTGGAACATGCATGACATCAAATTGAATAATTATTGAACTTCAGTAATGCATACTAAGATAGCAAAACTGTACTGTTATTAATCAAATAGGTAGTGGTTTTTTGATACATATTGGAATATCTGTTTCTCACTCTACTTATGTTATTTGTGTTAGAATTATCCAAAATTTCATCTAAATATTGTACAAGCATTGAGGTTTTCAGTTTGTTTTCATAGAAAGAGACCAACCTATGAGAACAACCTATGCTCTTCCTAAACTGTCAATGGAAATTACTTGATTCTAATCTTATAAAATTCAGATGACAAAATTTTGCAAGTCAATGATGTGGAAGAATATTGTCTTCTTTTATGTATTTTAATACATGTTTATGGACTATGGTAAAAATCATAAAATGTAAGAAACTTATGAGAAACAAAGACCATTCAATAATTTAGTCTATAGAATTGAATCCTGATTTTCACAAAATAATAAAAGTACTTAAATATATTTTTATAAGTCTTTACAAATTCAAACCACTTTGAATAATAACAGAAATTTCAGATTCGGATTCGCCAAGATACAATTCTCCCCTGCAAATTTTCAAATGAAACAGACATTTGGTCTGCTTGAAATAAAATCCTAAGAGCACCATATCATAAAAAGCAAAGAAACAAATTAAAAAATACAGCTGTAACCAGAATGATGCCTGTAAAATTCAGTAGTAGTAATTATCATTAGAAACGTTCTGTTCAGTTCAGTTCAGTCACTCAGTCGTGTACGACTCATTGCAACCCCATGAACTGCAGCATGCCAGGCCTCCCTGTCCATCACCAACTCCCAAAACTTGCTCAATCTCATGTCCATCGAGTCAGTGATGCAGTCCAACACTCTCATCCTTTTTTGTCCCCTTTTCCTCCTGCCTTCAATCTTTTCCAGCATCAGGGTCTTTTCCAATGAGTCAGTTCTTCACCTAACTGGCCAAAGTATTGGAGCTTCAGCTTCAGCATCAGTCCTTCCAAAGAAATGTTCTGAGAAATTCCCCAAAGCCTTTGAAATCAGCAAACAATGATAAAGGGCAGTCTCAACCTAACCTCACAGAATAAATGCAAATATAAGCTTTTTAATTTTTCAGAAGCATTTGTGTTGATTTTGTAGTTCTTAAATGTTATGTAGGATTCACTGCTGCTGCTTCTGCTAAATCACTTCAGTTGTGTCCGACTCTGTGTGACCCATAGACAGAAGCCCACCAGGCACCCACATCCCTGGGATTCTCCAGGCAAGAACACTGGAGTGGGTTGCCATTTCCTTCTCCAAGGCATCAAAGTGAAAAGTGAAAGTGAAGTCGCCCAGTCATGTCCGACTCTTACCGAACCCATGGACTTCAACCCACCAGGCTCCTCTGTCCATGGGATTTCCAGGCAAGAATACTGGAGTGGGGTGCCATTGCCTTCTCTGGTAGGATTCACTAGTGAAACCACAAAGATAGCTTTCATTACAGGACATTTTTAAACTATAAATTTCTTTAATACCTATGTGACAAGCCAGATTATCTATTTTTTAGAGTCTTTGTAGCTTGTCTTTCAAGGGATTTATCCAAGTGTTTTGACTGATATAAAGCCATCCATGAGATGGTTGGATGGCATCACCAACTTGACAGACATGACTGAGAGCCCCAAGTGTTTGTGTTGGACAGGGAAGCCTGGCATGCTGCAGTACGTGGGATCACAAAAAGTTGGAAGCAACTGAGAGACTGAATTGAAGCCATTCATGCATTTCCTTACTGTCCTTTTAGTGTCTGTAGAGTCTGTAGTGATGTCACCACTCTCTGCAGCCCTCTCCAGCACCCTTCCTGTGAACTTCATCCCCCTTTTCTCTCTGGCCTCCCAACTCTGTCTCCTCAACCTAGACTGACCTGGCCTGGCTTGGTTTCCCCCAGAATGTGACAGGCTCAGGAAACACTCTCCAGCAGTAAACTGTGACAATTATAAAGTTCCCTTCACTTACTTTCCATCTCTCAAGGCCATTGTCCTTTATTGAATGATGTTCAACATTTGAAAAGTTTGCTTCATATATTTGGTTTAGGTTTTCAATAGTTTCAGGAATCAGGTCCCTGTTACTCCAACATGGCTAAAATTGTCAGTAACATTAATAGATCATAGTCTTAGTAGATATTGAAATAACAGCTGAAGATCTGTACAAAATGTGAAAATCTATATGGCTTTATTGAAAGTTCAAGAAAGAGATATCCCTAATTACACTAACTCTTCTATAGCTCAAAAACAGATGTTCTAGTTTATGGAGATTCTTCTGGGTGGGGGAGGAGGAGAGAAGCCAGCTAACCAATTGCATAAGGCAAACATATTTCTTCCAAAGATTTATGAGAAAAAAAACTAAAAATAATAGGCTAATCACACCTATCATTTTAGTTGAAATATATCAGGTGAAATATTTTAAACCAAGTCCAAAATTATAAGTAAACAATGCATCACTTCCAAGCAGGATCCATCCAGAAAGACAAGAACCTTCCACAGCAGAAATCTATCAATGAACTTCTAACTGACGAGGTAAAGGAAGCATATCATACCAATGCCGTGTAAAATATTACAAAATATCTTTAAATACATGGCAGATTTCTGAAAAGAAAATGATATAAAATTTGCAAGTACAAAAATTAGAAGGTGACAATGTTAAAGTTACAGATACAAGTCTAATTCTTTGTAATCATAAGGAAAATGTAACTTGAGTCTCTGGGGATATTTTTTCTCTTTGGGGAGTTGAATCCACAGAACTCCAAATACAATGCCAGTAATATAAGAATCTCCTGCCAGTAATATAAGAATTTCCTTGCATCAAATGATATTCAATGAAGTGTTATCTTATTAGGGAGCAAACAAACAAATTCTCCCTTGAATTATAATTAGAAACTAGCACAGGAGTAGATCTCTCAGAAGATTCACTTTATTCTTATTTTTGCAAAGCTGCTATGTTGGGTCAAAGTGGCTCTATATGTAGGGGATGGGTAATGCAGTCTCATAAGCCACTGTAGGGAGTGTTGGCTGCTTTCTAAGGAGAAAAACAAGATATTAAACATTTTAAGGAAAGAAGGTGACATGAGTAGGTTTTTAAAAATGAAAAATAACACATTGAAATATGTATATTAAATATGAGCAAAATTCAAAACATGTAGAAGTCAAATACTTAGGAGGCTATAGCTGTTATCCAGCTATGAAAGGAAGGCTTCAGGGGTGCTGTAATTGTGTCTGGATGTAGAAAAAGAAGCAAGACAATCAAAATTAAAAAGACCAAGAGACTAGGGATTACTAAAAATTTAGAAATAATGAGAAAAGAGAAAAAGAGACATCCAAGATTGCTCTAAGGGTTCTGGCATGTGGTGGTGCTCACTGGTATGAAACCCAAGTTTGGAGGAGAGGACCACAAGCTAAGTTTTGTCCCTGATGATTTTAAGATAGGTTTGGGCTATCCAAAGAAAGTATCCAGTGAAAAGCTGGATATATGGACCTGAACATGGATTTAAAATGTGAGTCATCTGTATAGTCTGACAGTAATTGAATCTGCAGATATGGATGATTTTACTTAAGGGAAGATGAAAGTCCTAAAATCAAGACTTCAAGACTTCAAATTTACCCTCAGTAGTAAAGGATGAGTTTGCAAAGGAGGCCAAGGACCAACAGTGATTGCTACTGAGCGGTCCAGGGAGATGCAGGTTTTGAACACCTGTTAGAGTTGGTGATTTAGCAACATGAGCCAAGGTAGTTTTCTTTTGGTGATAGATCAAGAAACCAGATTCAGGTAGGTCAAATTTAAAGGCACTCTGGTCTTGGTGTCTGTCTTTGGAGAGGGAAATCATATGATAAACTAGTGAATTTGGAAGATGGGAGTAGTATTTTTCACTGTGTAACTTCTGCAAATTTTGAATTTTATATTCCATTTCTTCTGGCTATTCAAAAACTGCATAAGTGGAAGCAGGGTTGTAATGAATTGTAAAATGTAGAAACATAAGCTTAAATAAATGTTTGCTTTAGTTAAAGTGCAAATCTTTCAAATCAATGTATAGTATAGGTGGAAAGTGAAAAAGTTGCCTTAAAACTCAACATTCAGAAAACTAAGATCATGGCATCTGGTCCCATCACTTATGGGGAAACAGTGGAAACAATGACAGACTTTATTTTCTTGGGCTCAAAAATCATTGCAGATGGTGACTGCAGCCATGAAATTGAAAGATGCTTGCTCATTGGAAGAAAAGCTATGACCAACCTAGACAGCATATTAAAAAGCAGAGACATTACTTTGCCAACAAAGGTCCATCTAGTCTGAGCTATGGTTTTTCCAGTAGTCATGTATGGATGTGAGAGCTGGACTATAAAGAAAGCTGAGTGCTGAAGAATTGATGCTTTTGAATTGTGGTATTGGAGAAGACTCTTGAGAGTCCCTTGGACAGCAAGGAGATGCAACCAGTCCAACCTAAAGGAAATCAGTCCTGAATATTCATTGGAAGGACTGATGTTGAAGCTGAAACTCCAAAACTTTGGCCACCTGATGAGAAGAACTGACTCATCTGAAAAGACCCTGATGCTCAAAAAGATTAAAGGCAAGAATAGAAGATGATGACAGAGGATGAGATGGTTGGATGGCATCACTGACTCAATGGACATAAGTTTGTGTCAACTCCGGGAGTTGGCAATGGACAAGGAAGCCTGGCGTGCTGCATTCCATGAGGTCGCAAAGAGTCAGACACAACTGAGCTACTGAACTGAACTGAGAACGTGGCTCTTTAGTACAAATTCTCTGCTCAAGATCACTCTTACATTACACATAGCCTTGTAAACAAAGATCTACTGTGAGGAATATAGAATTGTTAACCACCGTTTGTCCTTTATTCTTTGAAATGGTGGGCAGAAATCAGCTATACACCTACTTCCACAAACTCTCTACAGATATGCAGCTACCATGATCCCACTGAGCCCACAGGAACTTCCAAGTCAAGGTCATATTTTTTGTGGGGTATAATTGATGTGACACTTTACTGTGACAGCAGTATCTAGTTGTCACACCAGTTGCACTTTGGTTGTTGTGGTGTGTGTAAGACTTGGTCTGCTCCCTCAAAACAGTTAGTGCACAGTAACCACCCCTGCTGTCCCATTCCCCAGCTCTAGCATGACTCAAGCCTCCAGCTCTGTCCTCCTCAAGTTGTGGGAGAGGCGCTGGCTTGTAAGACACAACCACATCCTCCATCTAGGCTCTGATGGGGCTTCTCTGCTGGAAAATCCGTGCCAGGGAGCCCCTGGGTCAGCAGGTAGGTCCAGTGTTCAGGGCTCCAGAAAACAACGGAAGTGAAATTTATAGCCCGGAAGCAGTGGGCAAGACCTGTAACTTCTAAGCCTATTTGTCTCTCTGGCTCTTCTGTCCCAGTTTATCTACTGCAGCCTCAAAAGGAGCCAGGAACCTTCTCAGAGGTTATCTTCTGCATTCTCTTTACTTTGGCTCAGAGGACCACAAATCTCGATTCTTTCAAAATTCTGGTTTCTGCAAAAGAAATCTGTACTTTCAAGACTTCTTTTTTTTTCTTCTATGAATATTAAAAATTATATTTGAAACTCAAAGCTTCCTTTTCTTTGGCTGTATCTCCCTTTCCCTCTCTTTCTCTGTAGATTAAAGTCTACAGAGATGTAAGGAAAAAATCATACATCCATGAAATAAGAGTAGATGAGGAAAAAGAATGCCTCCATTTCCACGAACAGAAAGCTGAGTAATGCTATGTTGCAAAAGCACAACCCATCCATCACACATAAATGGCATGGAAGCTGACCCATGAGTTTCAACTTGCTACTTACATATTTTGTTACTTACATATATTGGACTATCTGATACAAGCTTTTCACCTATTATTTGTATATGGATTTACATATTTATGTGTTTTACACAGACGAGATGTAGTTATTGCCATGGGTGAGAAATATTTGGGGGTAAATACTTCTAAGTACTATCAGAAATTATGTACATTACTGATTATTTAATCAGCAAATTGATTAATTATTACCAAAGTCATTTTGGTAAACATCTTTAAAAGTTGATTGTTTTATAAATTTGGCACATAAAGCTAAAATGATACTCTACTATATTCTCCAAGCCACTTCAATTAGTTATCTATATACATCTTGTTACTGGTTTATCTTAGTAGGTACATAAATAGCATAGGTAGTTCCAAAATTCTTCAAGTGCTTTATTTGTGTGTGTATTTGTCTTGGCTTTTCTTACAGCTAAAACAACCCCATCTCTCCAAATACTGCATGTATCACTTACATGTAGAATCGTAAAAAAACTGACCTCATGGAAACAGAAAGTAGAATGCTAGTTACCAGGAATGAGAGGGTAGGGTAATTGCGTAGATGTTTCAGAGAATGAACTTGTGATGGGAGGATAAATCCTGGAGATCTAATGTACAACATAGGGATTAGAATCAGCAATACCACATTCAACTTATTCATTCTTCAGATAATAAATGACTAGATAATAAGATTTCTTCAGATAATGAGACTAGGTCTTCATTGTTCTCACCTCAAAAAAGAAGTGACAATTTTGTGACAATATGGGGCTGCTAGTAACACCACAGTGGGAATCATATCATAGCACCTGTGCATCTAATCAACACGCTGCACACCTGAAATTTACACAATATTATATGTATATTATATCTCAATAAAAAGCAAAATACCTAAAATAAAACATTATTCTTATCTTCTTTGGAAGTTTATTAAGTCCTCAAATCATCCAAAACAGAAATGGGGCTTCAATGATATCTCCTTATGGGGAGAGAGCAAATTAGCCAAGATGGCATGTTCAGGCTCTCTAGCCCCACGTTTTGTAAATAATACTGTGTAACAGCTAAGATCATTCATAGCACTGTGCATGCATGTCATGAGGTACTTACTTGGTCGTGGGTTAGCGTGTGGTATGCCTATGTGAGCTCCAACTGAAAAACAGCCACATGACTGTTGCATCATGGTTGTGTCTGCTGGGTCAGCCACGAGAAAAGAGAATATAGCACGCCTGCTACTAGGAGAGAATAAACGTGTCTGCAGTTCCTACGGCTGCTCCAGTCTCCTTCCAGCCTCATAGCTCATGCCTTGTCTTCCCTGGGTTCAGCAAGCAGTGCACACAGGATTAGCAAGACAGTTGGCATCAAGAACAGTGTCAGTGATACACTCTTTTTGCTTACTTTCATGGAAACTTGGGATGGCATTCCACATTGACTCTTCCTCCATTTCTTTATTGGGTTCTACAATTTGTGCCATAGCCCCAGCTCAGCTACTAACAACACACAGCTGTGATCTTATTTTGTAATGAATACAGGTGCTTCAGCCACCTGTTGAGGAGTATAACTTCAAAAGCTCTGTCTTGAAACAGAAAGCTTTCAAAAACTCAGTAAATGGAGTTAATGGGTGTTCAATTTGTTATCCCTGTAATATAGCAGGAAGGATATCAACTCACTAATTCTTCAGAGAATTTAAAATCTATCCCCTAAATAAGCTAGATTGTCAGAGAGCCAAATACCTGACTCCCATTGCTTGTTATCTTTGCCTATAAGGGTATGGGGCAATATAAGAAAATTGGCATTTGAAACATGTCACCAGATTGCACTATAACTTAAACTTCAGTATCAAGAATGATCGTGTTTCTCTTTAGAAAATAGTGTTATGCAATAAATTCTAAATTTCAAGACTCTCATTCTCTTTCTCTCTCTCACACACACAGGTGATAAAAAGGTTAAGGTCCCATTTGTGCCACATTCCAGCATACTATATTCTAACCCAAATAGCTTAAATAAGCTGTTTACAACATTTTTTTAATCCTATTTTCCTTTTACTTTTCATTCTCTGGGTTTTTAATTGTTGATTTGATTCATCTTTGTAAGTTGTCTTGTATATATACACTTTTTTGAGGTGTAGGGAGGAAGAAGAAAGAAGTATATTTTTCTGAGTTTTTAATTCCACATCATCAAAATTATAATTCAGCATTTCATCTTTTGTTCTAGCTCAAGTACATGCTATTGCTATTGGGCACCAGAATCAAAATATAGAACAAAACATCTTCTGCACTTCCCTGGTAGTACAGTGGATAAGAATCTGCCTGCCAATGCAGGGGACGTGGGTTTGATCCTCAGTAGGGGAAGAACTCACATAGCACTGGGTGGCTAAGGCCTGGTGCCACAACTTCTGAGTCCACACGCTGGAGACCCTGAGTCACAACTACTGAAGCCTGTGCGCCCTAGAGCCTGCACGGGGCAACTGATGAGCTGGCGTGCTGTGACTACTGAACACCGCGTACACAGAAATATGCTCTGCAAAAAAAGAAGCCTGTGCATCATAAGGAAAAGCAGCCCCTACTCACCACAGTTAGAGAAAGACCATGTCCAGAAACAAAGATGCTGTACAAACAACAATAAAAATGAGTAAATAATTAATTTTAAAGAACATCTTCTGAGAAACTTCAGACCATGTGACATTTAAAATGAAATTTGGATTTTTTTCTTTAATAAATTATATGAGATTTTTGTATATGTGGACATTTCTGTTTCACAAATGTTGGAAATTTGTTATCTATCCTATAGAAAATATGAGTCTGTGTATAGGCTACATTACAATTATGCAACAGATTTTACAATGCTACGCACCAGATTTCATTCTAGTATTTTCATTCTATTTCCTTCCTTATATATGTTGGGAATGCTGTGAATCATCATCATTATTTTGATTTTGTGTTTGTCATGGCTGTAGTTTTAGGTGGAACTAGTCCAGAGTAATTTTGCAGCTGTGAAAGCTGGCTTGTGGAAACTTTGTTATTTGCTTATTAAAGAGCCCCTTATAAGTTACTATAATGAATAATGAATTGTTTCCATGCCTGTCTCCTTCATTAGACTCCAAGTTTCTGAAGGGAATATTTACTGATTTTCACATCATCAATACTGCAACAGGATACAGAATACTGTGGATATTTCATGAGTATTATTGGATGGAATTATTTGGAGGGGGCCACAGCATGTGGGGCCTTACTTTTCCAACTAGGTATCAAATTCCCACTCCCTGCATTGAGAGCACAGAGTCTTAATCACTGGACCACCAGGGAAGTTCCTGGATTTTTTTAATAAATAAATTAGTTTTTACAATATCCAACCAAAATCTTGTTAATGAGATAATGTATGGTGCCCCACTTATTCACTGCTTTAGAATTCCAATTTCTATCTCCCGAGTATACCGCTATCCAGTAAGTTTTCCCTACAAATGCTACCTCTAAAATTTTAACTAAGTGACAGTATAATTTCCCCTCCAAGTAACCACCTTTAGAAATTATACATTTATACATGATCCAAGACACTTTTAGAACTCTACCATTTGAAATATTTTGGCAATGAAAATAGGTACATAAATGCATACATATATCTGTGTCCACTAATTATATAGTCTTGGCATTCATGAATTGTAACATTAAATGAGAAAAAATGTTTGTACAGACATTTACAATTCAGTGGGAGAAACAAGCACAGATGTTATTCTAGTATGATTACCATTAAATATTAGATATTTCATAGTCTTGAATGTTTCCTCATTCTAAGTCATTATCAAGTTCAAGCCATGAAGTTAATGTATTTTTCCAGTGCACACAGCCTTCTCAGATTCTTGTCCTTGACACCCTCTTTCTAAACACATTTCCTTTGACAACCTCACCTACCTGGGTAGCGGGTTAAATCACTGAGTTCCTCACCTGCCTGCCTTTTCTTGCTTTGACAGGATGCCACCCTGTTGAGCTGGGCTATAGCCTCCTGGGTGGTTGCCAAGTGAAGGGATGACACAGTCAGAAAAGCAGGACACATCCTTGCACAGAACGCCCCTTGACCAGTGAGAAATGGGCAGGAAAGGGAAACACACAGACCCACCCTCCTCCTTTTGCCTCTTATACTCTTCTCTCAGGTGTCATTTCTCCTCTTGATACTTTCAAGAGAAGTCTCATATGTATAGATAACATGCCTCTTGCTCAACAAGGGCCTGTGTCATTTTGCTGGTTATGATGCGGTAGCCATTTTCATCCTTTCCTTTGTCTTGTATCCACTGTCTTAAGGATGCTAAGAGGCATAATTAGTTTCCTATATAAAGACAATACTTATAAATGAGCTTTTCTGTTTTATTCCCAGTATAAATACACATATACATTAAGTTTGTTGTCTGAAACAGTTAAACATGAAAATATGGTTGGCTGGAAACTATTGTGAAGGATACAGTGAAAACTGAATATTCTCTGAACTTGAATTTTTTCATGATATGAAATTGTGAACAATACGGAAAATTAAAGTGAGAGAAATGTCAAGCCAATTAAAAAGAAGTAGTTTTTAAAATAAGATACATAAAATAGCCAACCAGGACAAGGTCTTCTACTGGAAGTCAATAACGTACATGTTGCAGGTTGAATATTGGTAGAGAAAGAGTTAATTTTATGATGACTTATAAATATTTTCAAGCTAGGACAATGATATGGGTAATAAAACATCATATTCAGAAAGCAAGCCAGTCACCTACATGGGTCAAAAACAATTTCCTTTTGCCTATGTATTCAGCATTTGATTTTTTTCTGTGTGATGTTTTGGTGGGGGAGGGGGAAACACTTGTAGATATCACAAAGGGTATATTCCAGAATATGGAAAAAACATTTTCTCCCCATTAGTATTACATTTAAACACAACATAAACTAAATTAGTTGTGAAGGCCACTCTTATCAGAATGATGGTGATAAACTCCACCATATGACTCCATTCTCTACTTGGTTGACATCATTCAACATCATAATGTTTTTGTCTTAATAAGAGTGACAGGAGTTACATGTATTCCCCATCCTGATCTCCCCTCCCACCTCCCTCTCCACCTGATTCCTCTGGGTCTTCCCAGTGCACCAGGCCCGAGCACTTGTCTCATGCATCCAACCTGGGCTGGTACATGTAACTCCATGGCTGATTCATGTCAATGTATGACAAAACCCACTACAATATTGTAAAGTAATTAGCCTCCAACTAATAAAAATAAATGAAAAAAAAAAAAAAGAGTGACAGGAAAATAGAGGTTGGTCTGATTTTCTAAAAGAAAAGATGTTTGTTCCCTCTGTATCTAAAAAGATTGTTATAAATAGAAAAGATAATAGTGACCAGAATAATAGTGACATTCAATAAAGTGTTTTTAAACTTAAGCTTTCAAATTAAACTCATGGCAAAATCTTAAAGGAGAAAGAAAAGAACACAACATGCTGGAGATCTCCCTCCCCACCAGACTTGTCCTCCAACCTCAGCCACCTGTTCTCTGTCTCTGACCTGGACAGACTGGCTCATCACACAGGAAAAAAAAGATCTCTGCCCCTTCTGGGTTCTGGGGACACTGGTCAATAGGGAGTCCTACAACAGATCAGAGGAAAGGACACTAGTATGAACAACTTATTATTTATTCCTCTTTATCTGAGACTGGATGTTTCCCTGACAAACAGAAGTCAGCATCCGAAGGTTGTGCTAAATATGGATACACATTACCCATATTTCCTGCTCTGGTCACTCAACCAGCCTGGTTATCAACCATCATGGCTCTAAAGTAAAACATGATGCAATCAGTAGAACTGACCCATAGCAAGATTTTCAAGGAGTTGCAAAAGTCTGTTTGCCAATAATATAATACTTCATGTTTGTTTTATATATAAGGACATCATCCACAGAATTTTAAAGTAATTTTTAATATTATCACATTAGCTTCAAAATTATTTATATCATGTAGTTTTACCAACAAAAGTCTAAATACAATTTTCAGATTAAATCAGATTTTCCATTCTAATAGACTTTCTTAGTAAGTTCAGAGGAATTGGCAGATTCACAATCCTGACAAATATGAGAATTATTTGATTCAATTTGGTTAGAGGTCAATTCCTTTATACCTTCTTCAGTAGTGGTTTGGTGGTTTAGTCGCTAAGTTATGTCCGACTCTTGTGACCCCATGGACTGTAGCCCACCAGGCTCCTCTGTCCATGGGGTTCTCCAGGCAAGAATACTGGAGTGGGTTGCCATTTCATTCTCCTGGGGATCTTCCTGACCCAGGGACTGAACCTGGGTCTCCTGCACTACAGGCAGTTTTGACTGACTGAGCTACCAGGGACGCCCCCATACCTTCTTAGAATGAATCTATATTCTCTGACATCTTGAATACTCTAGGGTTGTCAAGGGCTATAGCTATCATTTTGCATTGGAGTGGAAGTAGAGAAAGCACTTGTAAAAATGTTGTGTACTTGTAGAGGTCGATGCTTTCCTGTTTAGCCCTATTTTAACCCAGTGTGGACTCAAGCTGAGAATGAAAGGATCAACAGAGTGGATCATTTTAGCTCTAGGACTGTGTATAGATCCAACACGTTATTGATTCACCCATTCAGCTACTACCATTTCCTTACAAGAGCTTTACAAATGCTGTCCAGGACTGGCACTGAAGAACACAAAGGTCAACCGAAAAACACACAGCACATATTTTCCTGAATGTCTGCTGATACAGTCGTGACATTTCTTTCTTTATAGTAGAAAGTCATCAATATTCCCAGAGGCTATGAATAAATTCTTACCAAGGTTCATTAACTACTTCATACCCGATACAGTGAAACAGCATTGCACTTGCTTTAAAAACAAAAAGTGGCTTAACTCTTACTTAAGAAACAAGTATAGTTATTTTTTAACGTAATTCTAAACATAATTTCAGGGGAAAATAATGAATACAAATCTGTTTTTAAAGTACAAATTCTAACTTTGTATCTGTTTTAACATAATGGGAAAGAGTAGTTAAAGACTCAGAAACAGACTTACACCTTTTCAAATGAAAGCTTTCAAAAAATATTTGGCTTTGATGCCACTTCTTGAGTAATTTACAGTTGGAATATCACTGGTTGATCTGCTTATTTCATAATGTAGCAGCAAACCTCTGAGACTTAAAAAAAAATTATAGCAGCTTATCTTTGAAGAAAAAAATTTACATGCCCGTTAAGTATACACTTAATATATTACCAACACTGTATATTAATATATTATTTAATATATTAAAAATATTATACATATCAAATATACATATATAGTCATTCTCAGTTAAAATTGTAACAAAGGAAAAAGTCTATTGGCTATGCCACCTTCTTTTCTAATAGGTTTCATGAGAGAAAATTAAGAGTAAATTATTTTACAAGGATTTTTGTCTGTTAGTTGGGTTTGATTGAAGTTTTAACTTTCTCATTTCATTTACTTAAAAAATCAAATTCTTTGTCTTACTAAGATAAAATGATAAATATTTATAAACAAAAAAGATAAAGCTTTGTAGAAGTTTTGATAAAGTCTTCCTTAAAATAACAAAGAGAAACATAATAGTAGATAAGGTCTATATAAACCAATATATTTTCTCTCAAAGAATTAAAATGTTTACCATTTTATCTCTGATTATCAGAATTATATTTAATTTAAAGATATTTTCAATAAATACTATGTCTGTATAATATGGGAAAATCAGTCATTTGGTTAAAAATTGATGTAATAGGTTTAAAGATCCTACATATGTCTACTAATAAATAATAAGAATTATTTTTACAATTATAAATTGAGTGGTACCAATAAGGACAGTGAATTTCACTGACATTAATATGAATTAGACTTATCTCTTTTGTGATATATATTCCATAGTTTTTCTGTTTATCAGATATTTTCTAAGGAGCCCACAGTATCAAATAAAGTTCTTCCAACATCAATTCCCTAATAATTTAGGTTTCTATGAAAGAAACAGCAGCCCTTGATTTAAACTGAACCAGTCTAATTCGGCTAACAGAGTTCTGCCAAGAGAACACACAGGTCATAGCAAACACCCTCTTCCAACAGCACGAGAGGAGACTCCACACATGGACGTCACCGGATGGTCAATGCCGAAATCAGATTGATTGTGTTATTTGCAGCCAAAGATGGAGAAGCTCTATACAGTCAGCAAAAACAATACTGGGAGCTGACTGTGGCTCAGATCATGAACTCCTTATTGCCAAATTCAGACTTCAATTGAAGAAAGTGGGGAAAACCACTAGACCAATCAGGTATGACTTAATCAAATCCCTTATACAGTAGAAATGAAAAATAGATTCAAGGATTAAATCTGAAAGACAGAATGCATCAAGAACTATGAATGGAGGTTTGTGACATTGTACACGAGGCAGTGATCAAGGCTGTCCACAAAAAAAAAAAAAAAGGCAAAAAGGTTTTAAGATGAGGCCTTACAAAGAACTGAGAAAAGAAGAGAAGCTAAAGGCAAAGGAGAAAAGGAAAGATATACCCATTTGAACACAGAGTTCCAAAGAATAGCAAAGAGAGATGAAAAAGCCTTCCTCGGTGATCAATGCTAAGAGATAGAGGAAAAAAGAAAATGGGAAAGACTAGAGAAGACTTCTTCTGAAAGGAAAGACTCCTCAAGAAACTTAGAGATGCCAAGGGAACATTTCATGCAAAGATGGGCACAATAAAGGACAGAAATGGTATGGACCTAACAGAAGCAGAAGATATTAAGAAGAGGTGTCAAGAAGACACAGAAGAACTATACAAAAAAGATCTCATGACCTCAGATCTAAGATAACCACAGTGTTGTAACCATTCACCTAGATTCAATCATCCTGCAATGTGAAGTCAAGTGGGCCTTAGGAAGCATCACTATGAACAAAGCTAGTGGAGGTGATGGAATTCCAATTGAGCTATTTCAAATCCTAAAAGATGATGCTGTGAAAGTACTGCATTCCATATGCCAGCAAATCTGAAAAACTCAGCAGTGGCTGCAGTACTGGAAAACGTCAGTTTTCATTCCAATCCCAAAGAAAGACAATGCCAAAGCATGTTCAAACTACCACATAACTGTACTCATCTCACATGTTATCAAAGTAATTGTCAAAATTCTCCAAGCCAGGCTTCAACAGTACGTGAACAGTGAACTTCCAAATGTTGAAGCTGGATTTAGAAAAGACAGAGGAACTAGATATCAAATTGCAAATATCAGTCAGATCATAGAAAAAGCAAGATAATCTCAGAAAAACATCTACTTTTACTTTATTGATAATGCCAAAGACTTTGAATGTGTGCCAAAGCCTTTGACACAACAAACTGTGGAAAATTCTTAAAGTTATATGAAAATCAGACCTGCTTCTTGAGCTACCTGTATGCAGGTCAAGAAGCAAAAGTTAGAAACAGATATGGAAGAACAGAAACTTTCAAGATTGGAAAAGGAGTATGTCAAGGCTGTGTATTGTCACCTTGCTTATTTAACTTCTATGGAGAGTACATCATCTGAAAAGCCAGGCTGGATGAAACACAGGAGATTGCCAGGAGAAATATCAATAACCTCAGATATGCAGATTATGCCACCCTTATGTCAGAAAGCAAAGAGAATTTAAAGAGCCTCTTTATGAAAGTGAAAGAGGAAAAAAAAAAAAAAAAGAAAGTGAAAGAGGAGAATGCTAAGCTGGCTTAAAACTCAACATTCAAGAAACTAAGATAATGACATCTAATCCCATCACTTCACTTCAAAAAGATGGGAAAATAAGGGAAACAGTAACATACTTTATTTTTTTGGGCTCCAAAATCACTGCCGATAGTGACTGCCACCATGAAATTAAAAGACACTTGCTCTTTGGAAGAAAAACTATGACAAGCCTAGACAGCATATTAAAAAGCAGAGACATTACTTTGCCAGCAAAGGTTCAAACAGTCAAAACTATGGTTTTTCCAGTAGTCATGTATGAATGTGAGAGATGGACCACAAGGTCTGAGTGCCAAAAAATTGATGCTTTTGAAATGTGGTGTTGGAGAATACTTGAGATTCCCTTGGACTGCAAAGTGATCAAACCAGTCAATCCTAAAGGAAACTAATCCTGAATACTCATTGGAATGACTGTTGCTGAAGCCGAAACTACAATACTTTGGCCACCTTATGTGTAGAACTGATTCATTAGAAAAGACCCTGCTGCTGGAAAAGATTAAAGGCAGAAGATAAAGGGGGCGACAGAGAACAAGACAGTTGTATGGCATCACCAACTCAGTGGACAAGAGCTTGAGCAAGTTCCATGCAAAGATGGGCTCAATAAAGGACAGAAATGGTATGGACCTAACAGAAGCAGAAGATATTAAGAAGAGGTGGCAAGAATACATGGAAGAACTGTACAAAAAAGATCTTCATGGCCCAGATAATCACGATGGTGTGATCATTCACCTAGAGCCAGACATCCTAAAATGTGAAGTCATGTAGGCCTTAGGAAGCATCACTATGAACAAAGCTAGTGGAAGTGATGGAATTTCAGTTGAGCTATTTCAAATCCTAAAAGATGATGCTGTGAAAGTGCTGCATTCCATATGCCAGCAAATCTGAAAAACTCAGCAGTGGCCACAGGACTGGAAAAGGTCAGTTTTCATTCCAATCCCAAAGAAAGGCAATGCCAAAGAATGCGCAAACTACCGCACAGTTGCACTCATCTCACACGCTAGTCAAGTAATGCTTAAAATTCTCCAAGCCAGGCTTCAACAATACGTGAACTGTGAACTTCCAGATGTTCAAGCTAGTTTTAGAAAAGGCAGAGGAACCAGAGATCAAATTGCCAACATCTGCTGGATCATTGAAAAAGCAAGAGAGTTCCAGGAAAACATCTATTTCTGCTTTATTGACTATGCCAAAGACACTGACTGTGTGGATCACAATAAACTGTGGAAAATTCGGAAAGAGATGGGCATACCAGACCACCTGACCTGCCTCTTGAGAAACCTGTATGCAGGTCAGGAAGCAACAGTTAGAACTCGACATGGAACAACAGACTGGTTCCAAATAGAAAAAGGAGTACATCAAGGCTGGATATTGTCACCCTGCTTATTTAACTTATATGCAGAGTACATCATGAGAAACGCTGGTCTGGAAGAAGCACAAGCTGGAATCAAGATTGCCGGGAGAAATATCAATAACCTCAGATATGCAGATGACACCACCCCTGTGGAAGAGAGTGAAGAAGAACTAAAGAGCCTCTTGACGAAAGTGAAAGATGAGAGTGAAAATGTTGGCTTAAAGCTCAACATTCAGAAAACAAGATCATGGCATCTGGCCCCATCACTTAATGGCAAATAGATGGGGAAACAGTGGAAATAGTGGCTGACTTTATTTTTCTGGGCTCCAGAGTCAACAGATGGTGATTGCAGCCATGAAATTAAAAGACTCTTACCCCTTGTAAGGAAAGTTATGACCAACATAGATAGCACATTAAAAAGCAGAGACATTACTTTGCCAACAAAGGTCTGTCTAGTCAAGGCTATGGTTTTCCAGTGGTCATGTATGGATGTGAGAGTTGGACTATAAAGAAAGCTGAGCTTTGAAGAACTGATGCTTTTGAACTGTGGTGTTGGAGAAGACTCTTGAGAGTCCCTTGGACTACAAGGAGATCCAATCAGTCCATCCTAAAGGAGATCAATCCTGGGTGTTCATTGGAAGGACTGATGTTGAAGTGAAACTCCAATACTTTGGCCACCTGATGTGGAGATCTGACTCATTTGAAAAGACCCTGATGCTGAGAAAGATTGAGGGCAGGAAGACAAGGGGACGACAGAGGATGAGATGGTTGGATGTCATCATGGAGTTGGTGATGGACAGGGAGTTGGTGATGGACAGGAGTTGGTGATGGACAGGGAGGCCTGACATGCTGTGGTTCATGGGGTATGCAGAGAGTTGGACACAAGTGAGTGACTGAACTGACAACTGAACATGAGATGGTGAAGGTCAGGGATGCTTGGCGAGCTACAGTTCATGGAGTTACAAAGAATTGGACACAACTGAGTGAATGAACAACAACAAAAGTGTTAAGGCCCTCTGCTAATTATAAAAAATTCCAGTAGCTATTTTTCCATCCTAGAGGAAGAAGGTCTATTTTGATTTCAGTCCTCAAAATAAGCCCCTTACAATAGACCACATAAAAAAATCATTTGGAATATTGTGAGCTTCTTAGATAAGTTATATATTTGACATATGTATATGACATATATACATATATTTGACATATATATATCTTTTCTTATTGCAAATTGTGTAAATATGAAGCACAGCACTAATGAGTTTTAAAAGAATAAACACAGGAAAACTTTCTGAAAAAGATCTTCAGACTTTTAGGCTCTCTTGAAGAAAATAAGTTTACCTGCTGCCTTTTCAAGTTATTGTCTCACTTTCTTTTTTTCTTTTTGTCTGCATGAAGGGAGTTTGGAGATCAGTGATAGTGCCCCTTGCAGTGGAAGTGCAGAGTCTTAACCACTGAATCACCAGCGAAGTCCACCCTCACATATTTTAAAAAGAATAGTGATTAATTGCTGTGGCATTTTTTAAAGTCATTTTCTCTTTGAACATATTTTTAATTTATTGAATAACTAAATCCTTTAAAAATTTTTATTATTTTTTTATCATTGGCATTGTTGAAGAGAAGATACCAGACTATATGAACTAAGGAAAATATTGGCATTATTAATTTTAACTAATTTTAAATTAATTATGGAAATTTTCAAGTGTAATTTTAAGTACATCAACTTAAATCAAACATTGAAGAGTACTTTCAAATAATACATGAAGACTTTGCTTGAAATTTCCCCCTAAAACTGAAAAGAGACAACAAATTTTTTAAATTTTATTTTAATTTATTTTGAATTGAAGGATAATTGATTTACAGAACTCGTTTTCTGTCAAACCTCAACATGAATCAGTGATAGGAATACATATACACCCTCCCTTTTGAATCTCCCTCCTATCTTCCTTCCCCACCCCACCCTTCTAGGTTGATACAGAGCCCCTGTTTGAGTTTCCTGAGCCATACAGCAAATTCCCTTTGGATGTTTTTTACATATGATCATGTAAGTTTCCATGTTACTCTTTCCATATATCTCACCCTTTCCTGCCCTTTCCCCATGTCCATAAATCTGTTCTCTATGTCTGTTTCTGCATTGCTGCCCTGTAAATAAATAATTCAGTACCATTTTTCTAGATTCCATATATGTGTGTTAGAATATGATATTTAACTTTCTCTTTCTAACTCACTTTCCTCTATATAATAGGTTTTAGGTTCATCCACCTCAAGTTGGACACGACTGAGTGACAGAACTGAACTGAACCTCATCAGAACAATTCCATTGTATATATGTACCACAACTTCTTTATCCATTCATCTGTCAATGGACATCTAGGTTGCTTCCATGTTCTAGCTATTGTAAATAGTGCTTCAAGGAACAATGGGATACATGTGTCTTTTTCAACCCTGGTTTCCTCAAGGTACATGCATAGGTGTGGGATTTCTGGTTCATATGGTGGTTTTATTCCTACTTTTTAAAGGAATCTCCATACAGTCTTCCATGGGCATTTACATTCCCACCAACAGTGCAAGAGCATTCCCTTTTTGCCACACCCTCTTCAGCATTTGTTGTTTGTAGACTTTTTGATGATGGCCATTCTGATGGGAGGAAGGTGATATCTCATTGTAGCTTTGATTTGCATTTCTCTAATAGTGAGTGATGTTGGGCATCTTTTCATGTGCTTGCTAGCCATCTGTATGTCTTCTTTGGAAAAATATCTGTTTAGGTCTTTTCCCCACTTTTTGATTGGGTCATTTGTCTTTCTGGCATTGAGTTGTATAAGCTGCTTGTATATTTTGGAAATTAATCCTTTGTCAGTTGTTTCATTTGCTATTATTTTCTCCCATTTTGAGGGTAGTTTTTTCACCATGTTTATAGTTTCCTTTCCTATGCAAAACCTCTTAAGTTTAATCAGGTCCCACTTGTTTACTTTTGTTTTTATTTCCATTACTGTAGGAGGTGGGTCATAAAGGATCTTGCCTTGATTTATATTGTCGAGTGTTCTGCCTATGTTTTCCTCTAAGAGTTTTCTAATTTCTGATCTTACATTTAGATTTTTAATCCATTTTGAGTTTATCTTTGTGTATAGTGTTAGGAAGTGTTCTAATTTCATTGTTTTACATGTACATGTCCAATTTTCCCAGCACCACATATTGCAGAGACTGTCTTTGCCCCATTATATATTCGTGCTTCCTTTGTCAAAAATAAGGTACCCATAGGTGCATAGGTTTATTTCTGTGCTTTCAATCTTGTTCTATGGGTCTATATTTCTGTTTTTGTGCCAGTACTGTACTGTCTTGATGACTGTATCTTTGTAGTATAATCTGAAGTCAGGAAGGTTGATTCCTCCAGCTCCATTTTTCTTTCTCAAGACTGTGTTGGCTATTTGAGGTCTTTTGTGTTTCCATATGAATTGTGATTTTTTTTTTCTCTTGTTCAATGAAAAATGCCATTGTTAATTTCATAGGGATCACATTGAATCTTTAGATTGCATTTGGTAGGGTAGTCATTTTCACAATATTGATTCTTCCTACCCAGGAACATGGAATATCTCTCCGTCTGTTTAGTTCATCTTTGATTTCATTCATTAGTTCTTAGCATTTTCTGCATATAGCTCTTTTATCTCTTTAGGTAAGTTTATTCCTAGATATTTAATTATTTTTGTTGCAATGGTGAATGGGATTGATTCCTTATTTCTCTTTCTGATTTTTCATTGTTAGTATATAGAAATGCAAGTGATTTCTGTGTCTTGATTTCATATCCTGCAACGTTGCTAAATTCACTGATTAGCTCTAGTCATTTTCTGATACTATCTTTTGGGTTTTCAATGCACAGTGTCATGTCACCTGCAAGCAGTGAGAGCTTTACTTCTTTTCTGATCTGGATTACTTTTATTTTTCTTTTCTGATTGCTATATCTAGGACTTCCAGAACAATGTTGAATAATAGTGGGGTAAGTGGGCACCTTTGTATTGTTCTTGATCTTAGGGTGAATGCTTTCAGTTTTTCACCAATGAGAATAATGTTTGCTGTAGGTTTTATCATATATGGCCTTTACTATATTGAGGTAGGTTCCTTCTATGTCCATTTTTTGAAGATTTATATTGCTATAAACTTCCATCTGAGGACTGCTTTTGCTACAAACCATAGGTATTGAATTGTCAGCTTTTCACTGTCATTTGTTGGTAGAAATTTTTTTTATTTCCCTTTTGATTTCTTCAGTAACCCGTTGGTTATTTAGAAACGTGTTGTTTAATCTCCATGTGTTTGTGTTTCTTACACTTTTTCCCCCCTGTAATTGATATCTAGTCTCATAGCATTGTGGTTGGAAAAGATGCTTGATACAATTTCAATTTTCTTAAATTTACTGAGGTTTGACTTGTGACCTATGATGTGGTCTCTCCTGGAGAATGTCCCATGTGCACTTGAGAAGAAAGTGTATTCTTCTGCATTTGGATGGAATGTCCTGGAGATATCAATGAGATCCATCTCATCTAATGCATCATTTAAGACTTGTGTTTCCTTATTAATTTTCTGTTTTGATGATTTGCCCATTTGTGTGAGTGGGGTGTTAAAGTCTCCTACTATTACTGTGTTACTGTCAATTTCTCCTTTTATGTTTATTAGTGTTTATCTTATGTATTGAGGTGCTCCTATGTTGGGTGCATAGATATTTATAATTGTTATGTCTTCCTCTTGGATTGATCCCTGGATCATTATGTAGTGTCCTTCCTTATCTCTTGCAATCTTCTTTAATTTAAGGTCTACTTTGTCTGATATGAGCATTGCTACTAAAGCTTTCTTTTGCTTCCCATTTGCATGGAATATAATTTTCCATCCTCTCACTTTCAGTCTATCTGTGTCTTTAGCTCTAAAGTGGGCTTCTTGTAGACAGCATATATATATGGGTCTTGGTTTTGTATCCATTTAGCCAGTCTGTGTCTTTTGGTTGAAGCATTTAATCCATTTACATTTAAAGTAATTATTGATATATATGTTCCTATTGCCTGCCATTTTCTTAATTGTTTGGGGTTGATTTTTTAGATTTTTTTTTCTTCTCTTCTATTTCTTGACTATATCAGTCCCTTTAACATTTGTTGTAAAGCTGCTTTGGTGATACTGAGTTCTCTTAACTTCTGCTTGTCTGAAAACCTTTTTTAATTTCTCCATCAATTTTGAGTGAGATCCTTGCCAGCTACTGTAACCTTGGTGTAGATTTTTTCCCTTTCAGTACTTTAAATATATCCTACCATTCCCTTCTGGCCTGCAGAATTTCTGCTGAAAGATCAGCTATTAAGCATATGGGATTTCCCTTGTATGTTACTTGTTGCTTCTCCCTTGATGGTTTTAAAGTCTTTCTTTGTGTTTAGTCTTTGTTAGTTTGATTAGTATGTGTCTTGGCATGTTTCTCCTTGGGTTTATCCTTTATAGGACTTTCTGTTCCTCTTGGATTTGATTGACTATTTCCTTTTGCATATTGTGGAAAGTTTCAACTATAATCTTTTCAAAACTTTTCCCATACCCTTTCTTTTTCTCTTCTTTTTCTGCAACCCCTATAATTCGAATGTTGGTGCATTTGACACTGTCCCAGAGGTCTCTGAGACTATTCTACTTCCTTTTCATTCTTTTTACTTTATTCTGCTCTTCAGAAGTAATTTCCACCATTTTATCATCCAGCTCACTGTTCTGTTCTTCTGCTTCAGATATTTTACAATTGATTCCTTCTAGAGTATTTTTAATTTCAGCAGTTGTGTTGTTTGTCTCCTCATGTTTATTCTTTAATTTTTCTAGGTCTTTTTTCATTGATTCTTGATTTTCTCCATTTTGTTTTCAAGGTTTTTTATCATCTTTACTATCATTATACTGAATTCTTTTTCCGGTAGTTGGCCTGTTTCCTCTTCTTTTATTTGGACTTCTGTGTTTCTAGTTTGTTCCTTCATTTGTGCAGTATTTCTCTGTCTTTTCATTATTTTTTTTTAACTTACTGTGTTTGAGGTGAACTTTTCACAGGCTTCAAGATTGAATCCTTTCTTCCTTTGGTTTCTGCCTTCCCAAGGTTGGTCCAGGGGTTTGTGTAAGCTTCATATAAGATGAGATTTGTGCTGAGTTTTTGTTTGTTTGTTTGCTTGTTTTTCCTCTAATGGGCAAGGCTGAGTGATGTGGTAATCCTGTCTGCTGATGATAGGGTTTGTACTTTTTTTTGTTTCTTGTTTAGATGAGGCGTCCTCACAGGGTGATATTGGTGGTTGAGTGATGCCAGTGATGCCAGTATTCCAGTGGTTTCCTTTGTGTGAGTTCTCACTATTTGATACCCCCTAGGCTTATTTCTCTTGTAGTCTAAGGTCTTGGAGTCAGTGCTCCCACTCAAAGGCTCAGGGCTTGATCTCTGGTCAGGAACGAAGATTTCACAAGTGGTTTGTTATGGCATTAAGTGAGATTAAAACAATTATCCAAAAACAAGAAACCAAAGATGAACCCCAGACAAGTGACAGTTACAAAATCAGGCAAATAATAATTAAAATAAAGGGATATATATACACACATGAGCAAAGTCAAAACAGACCAACAAAAATAAAGTGCACTACATTGACCTGGCTAACAAAGGAAACCAAAAATTATAGCTCCCTGTTAAGAACAAAGCTAAGTGAAGCATAAACTGGAAAACAAAACTAAAGGGAGGTGCCAACTGGGGAATAAACAATGAAAATAAAACTAACAAATATGTTGAAAGGAAAGGAAAGAAAGAATAGATATGCAAAGCTAAGTAGAGAGAGATAAAGAATATTTATATATATTAAAAACTAACTGCAAGGGGGAAAGAACAGTAGGAAAAGCAAACAAAGGAATAAATGTATAAAAATAATAGGTTTAAAAAATTAAAATTAAAAAAAAAAAGAGAAGAAGAAAAAATTTTAAAAAACTTCCCAGAACTGCAAAAGCCCAACATAGAAGCAGAGGTTTATAACAGCAATAAAAAGTGTAACTGAGAAAAAAATAAAAGCTCAAAAGCTTAATTAGATTTCATAATGCCAATAAAATCAACAATTACAACTTGGGGGGTGTTGGAGAAAAAATCCTAAGGAATCTACAGAACAAGTCAAAACATAAGAATAATAAATGCTTTTCTTAAGTCACTGCTATCAGAGTCCTTTCCCTCGTTGGGAGTCAGAGTCCACTTCACTTCCCTAGGATGCCCTCTAAAACTGTGCTGATCTCTGGACCTGATGTGGGGGCAGTTCAGATTCTAATGCGGTTCTACTCAACTGAGTTCTTACCTCCAATGTTTCAGCTATCAGAACTAGTGCATTTTCTTTTTCAGGAGCTCTCAATGATGTTTTATATATTCCATAGACACAGAGTATGCCTAGCTAATTGTATGGGTTTAATTTACACCTTGCACAGCTGGTGGGGAGGTTTTGGGGCTTCTTCCTTGTCACACTGCCCCTGGGTTTCAATTGTGGTTTCCTTTCCACCTCTGCATGTGGGTCATCCCCAGGAGTTTGCTCCTGAGGCTGCCCTGGAGGACTTGGGTTTGCCCCTGTGAAGGCCAGGTGTGCAGGTGGTGAAGCTCCTTGGGTTGCAGGGGTTCTGGCAGCACCAGGTACTCAGGGGGGGTGGGGGCGGCAGGGTTTAGCAGATAGGGCAGCAGGAAATACAGTGCTCTAGAAGGTTATGGCAACCAGTTTTGGCCAATACACTCCAGTATTTTTGACTGGAAGACCACCCTCCCTGACAGAGAAGCCTGGCAGGCCACAGTCTACAGGGTCACAAAGAGTTGGACACTACTGAAGCAATCCTGCACACATAGGCACAAGACTTCTTTTGCCTGTGGCAGCACTGCCCCGGTGAGAGTTGAGCACAAGGGTGCACACGAAGATTGTGGGTGCCTGCATCATGAGTGCAGGTACATGGACTGCCTCCACTGCAGGAATTACAGCCCTATCAAAGTCTTTCTTTTAGCCTCTTGTAGCTGGCGATCAGAAGGCCTTTTTGGCCAGTCTTTCTCCATAGCTCTGCCCATTCAGGCACTTAGAGGACTTCTTTCCCTGGGGTCCTTCTCTATAGATCAGAACATCAAGCACATAGAGGGGCCACCTGGCTGAGGTCCTACTCTGTACATCGGTGCATCAGGCACTTAAAGGGGCACCCTGTATGGGGTCCTACTCTGTAGTTCAGTGCATTAGGTGTTTGATGGGCCAGCCTCTGTTTTGTTCAGCTACAGATGCTGGCTTGTGGTGGGAGAGAGGCTTTGGTGATGGCTTCACTCCCTACCCACATGACTCAGCAGTATAGTCTTTCTTCCATGGCTTCCTGGTTTTCCTCCACAGGCATTTCCCACCACAATCTTCTCCCTCACATCCCCTCAATCTGTCTCTCTGCAGTCATCATCAGCCCTCGCCCAGAGAAAGCTCCACAACCTCTAAACTCCAGCACCCAGCCACACTGCACCACCTGGATATGTATGCCTGTGGCAAGGACTGTCTGATTCTCATTCCATTTAGGCTACCACAGATCAGCTGTTTCACTCTCAGCATTAAATATTTCTCATATGACTCAGACAATTACCCCTATGTGGGGATCAGACCCCTGCTTCTGTTCCCCCACCCGCTGAAGGCAGGTCCAGTCCTACTAACACTCCTGTTTCCCCCTTCATCCTACCGAGTTTCTTTTCTGCTGGTCAGGTACTCCTGTCTGCTCTCAGCTATTTTTCTGCATGCATTCTGTGTCTGAAGGTGTATTCCTGATGTATCTGTGGTGAGAGATGTACTCCACATCCTCCTACTCCTTCTCCATCTAGTTCTCAGTCAAGACAACCAATTTTAACACTCAGATTTTATCACAATTTGAAGACATTTCCAGTATTTATGACTTAAATTTCTTTTAATAGGCAAATACAGTCAGTAACTTGGAAAAGGTAACATTTCAATGGATAAAAATAGAATAAAACAATGATATATTTGTTTTGTTTTTTGTCTTTCACATCTCTACTTCTATACTTATATCAAATTACCAATAGCACTCTTTCAATAAATGCTGGGATGTTCTAACCAACCTCCATTCCCTCTTTCACCATTTTAAAAATTAGTCTATATTTAGAATATTCTAGGCCAATGACATTAACACTTGACAGTTTTTTGCTTTTTCATTTTTTCAGAAGTTCACTTCAGTCTCTTAGTCATGTTGGACTCTTTGCACTCCATGGACTGCAGCACACCAGGCTTTCCTGTCCATCACCACCTCCCAGAACCTACTCAAACTCATGTCCATTGAGTTGGTGATGCCATCCAACCATCTCATCCTCTGTCGTCCCCTTCTCCTCCTGCCTTCAATCTTTCCCAGCATCAGGGTCTTTTCAAATAAGTCGGTTTTTCGCATCAGGTGGCCAAAGTATTGGAGTTTCATCTTCAGCATCCATCCTTCCAATGAATATTCAGGACTGATTTCCTTTAAGATGGATTGGTTGGATCTCCTTGCAGTCCAAGCGTCTGCAACAAGTCAAGACTCTTCTCCAACACTACAGTTCAAAAGCATCAATTCTTCAGCACTCAGCTTTCTTTACAGTCCAACTCTCACATCCATACATTACTACTGGAAAAACCATAGGTTTGACTAGATGGACCTTTGTTGGCAAAGTAATGCTTCTGCTTTTTAATATGCTGTCTAGGTTAGTAGTAACTTTTCTTCCAAGGAACAAGTGTCTTTTAATTTCATGGCTGAAGTCACCATCTGTAGTGATTTTGGAGCCCAAAAAAATAAAGTATGTCATTGTACAAATAAGGTCTTAGTGACCTGTGTAACCACAGTGGTGTAATAACTCACCTAGAGCCAGACATTGTGGAGCAGGTAGTCAAGTGGACCTAGGAAAGCATTATTATGAACAAATGTAGTGGAGGTGAGGGAATTCCAGCTAAGCTATATAAAATCTTAAATGTGATGCTGTTAAAGTGCAGCACTCAGTATGCCAGTAAATTCTGAAAACTCAGCAGCGGCCACAGGACTGGAAAACGTCAGCTTTCATTCCAATCCCGAAGAAAGGCAATGCCAAAGAATGCTCAAACTACCACACAATTGAGCCTATTTCACATGCGAGCAAGGTTATGCTCAAAATCCTTCAAACTGGGCTTCAGTAATACATGAATTTAGGACTTTCAGAGTACAAGCTGGATTTAGAAAAGGCAGAGTAACCAGAGAACAAATTTCCAACATTTGTTGGATCACAGAAAAAGCAAGGGAATTCCAGAAAAGCATCTACATCTTCTTCACTGACTACACTAAAGCCTTTGACTGTGTGGATCATGGCAAACTGTGGAAAATTCTTAAAGAGATATGATACTTCATGGCTCACAGGCCAAAAACCAGTACGAGACAAACTTACCTATCTCCTAAGAAACCTGTATATGGGTCAAGAAGCAATAATTAGGACCAGACATGGGAAAATGTACTGGGTCAAAATTGGGAAAGAAGTACATCAATGCTGTATACTGTCACACTGCTTATTTAACTTATATGCAAAGTGAGTCTGAGTGTGTGCTAAGTCACTTCGGCTGTGTCTGACTCTTTGTGACCCCATGGACTGTGTAGCACACCAGGCTCCTCTGCCCATGGGATTCTCTAGGCAATAATAATGGAGTGGGTTTCCATTTCCTAATCCAGAGGATCTTCCATACCCAGGGATCAAACCCATGTCTCTTATATCTCTTGCATTGGCAGGTGGGTTCTTTACCACTAGTGCCACCTGGAAAGCCCCATATGAGCGTACATCATCCAAAATGCCAGGCTGGATGAATCACAAGCTGGAATCAAGATTGCCAGAAGAAATATCAATAAGCTGAGATATGCAGATGACATATAATGGAAGAAAATGAAGAGGAACTAAAGAGCTTGTTGATGAGGGTGAAAGAGGAGACTTAAAAAGCTGGCTTAAAACTCTATATACATAAAACAAATTTCATTGTATCCAGCTTGTCACTTCATGGCAAGTAAAAGGGTAAAAGTGGAAGCAGTGATAGAAATTATTTTCTTGGGCTCCAAAATCGCTGTGGAGCATGATTGCAGCCCCCAAATTAAAAAATACTTGCTCCTTGGAAGGAAAGCTACTGAAAACCTAGGCAGCTTATAGAAAGCAGAAACATCACTTTGTCAACTAAGGTCCATCTATTCAAACTATGGTTTTTCCTGTAGTTATGTACGGATGTGAGAATTGTACCATAAAGAAAGCTGAGCAACAAAGAATTTATGCTTTCAAATTGTGGTGCTGGAGAAGACTCTTGAGAGTCCCTTGGGCTGTAGGGAGATCAAACAAGTTGATTCTAGAGGAAATGATCCCTGAGTATTGATTGGGAGGACTGACACTGAAGCTGAAGGTACAATACTTGGGCCACCTGATGCGAAGGGCTGACTCATTAGAAAAGACTCTGATGCTGGGAAAGATTGAGGACAAGAGGAGAAGGGGGTGACACATGATGAGATGGTTAGATGGCATCATCAACTCACTGGATTTAAGTCTGATCAAACTCCAGATTACAATGAAGTACAGGGAAGTCTGCTGTGATGAAGTCCATGCAGTTGCAAATTGTCAGACATGATGTAGTGACTGAACAATAATGGTAGCTCTGTTTTTAGTTATATACACAGAAAATGATAATTCAAAAAGATATATGTGCCCCAATGTTCATTGCAGTACTATTTACAATAGCCAAGAATTGGAAGCAACATAAATGTCCATCAACTGATGAATGGATAAGGAATATGTGGTAAATATATACAGTATAATATTACTCAGTCATAAAAAGAATGAAATAATGCTATTATTGCAGAGACATGGATAGACCTTGAGATTATCATACTAAGTAAAATAAGTCAAACAGAAATATAAATATTATATGACATCACTAATATGTGGAATCCAAAAAGTGATACAAGTGAACTTATTTACAATACAGAAACAGATTCACAGACTTCAAAAACAAACTTATGGCTACCAAAGTGAAAAGAATGGGAGGGGCAGCTTAGCACTTGTGCACTTGGCCATTCAGCTGAGGTGTTGAGAGCAGACGTTTCACTCTAGGAGCTCTGATCTGAAGTGCTGACTACAAAGCCTCTGCATGCCACATCCTAGGTGCTAGTGAAACTCCAGGAAGTACAAAGGAAAAAATAAGAGAGATCAAGCCCTAAGCCTTTGGAGTGGGAGAACTGACTCTAAGACCCTAGACTACCAGAGAACACATAACCTTCAGTTCAGTTCAGTTCAGTTCAGTCGCTCAGTCGTGTCCGACTCTTTGCGACCCCATGAATCGCAGCACGCCAGGCCTCCCTGTCCTTCACAAACTCCCGGAGATTGCTCAAACTCATGCCCATCCAGTCGGTGATGCCATCCAGCCATCTCATCCTCTGTCATCCCCTTCTCCTCCTGCCCCCAACCCCTCCCAGCATCAGGGTCTTTTCCAATGAGTCAACTCTTCACATGAGGTGGCCAAAGTATTGTAGTTTCAGCTTCAGCATCAGTCCTTCCAATGAACACCCAAGACTGATCTCCCTCAGGATGGACTGGTTGGGTCTCCTTGCAGTCCAGCGGGCTCTCAAGAGTCTTCTCTAACACCACAGTTCAAAAGCATCAATTTTTCGGTGCTCAGCTTTCTTTACAGTCCAACTCTCACATCCCTACATGACCACTGGAAAAACCATAGCCTTGACCAGACGGACCTTTGTTGGCAAAGTAATGTCTCTGCTTTTTAATATGCTATTTAGGTTGGTCATAACTTTTCTTCCAAGGAGTAAGCATCTTTAACCTTAGGGAGAATGAAATAGCGAGGAACTTGCACAAATAAAACCACTTGAATATAAGATCCAGCATCACCCAACCACTGATATCACACTGTACAGGATGCCTCATCCAAACAACAAACAAGACAAAAATATGAACCTAATCATCAGCAGACAGGATTATCACCTCATTCAGCCCTGATTATCTGGGGGGGGGGGGGAGGGGGGTAATGAACTCAGTTCAAATCTCAGCCTATATGAAGCTCCCATAAACCATGGACCAACCTAGGTAGGGAAAAAACCAAAAGAAATAATTTAATCTTGAAGCCTGGGAAAAGGAGACCTCAAAAACAATAGATTAAAAAATAATAATAATGAAAAGGCAGAGAAATACTGCACAAATAAAGGAACAAACTAGAAACATAGAAATCCAAATAAATAGGCAAACTACCTGAAAAAGAGTTCAGAATAATGATAGTAAAGATGATCAAAAACCTTGAAAAGAGAATGGAGAAAATGCAAGAATCAATTAACAAAGATCCTGAAGAATTAAAGAAGAAACATACAGAGACAAAGAGCACAAGTGAGGAAACTAAATATACTCTAGAAATAATCAATAGCAAAATATCTGAAGCAGAAGAACGGATCAGTGAGCTGGAAGATAAAATGATGGAAATAACTGCTGAAGAGAATAAAGTAGGGGGAGGAGCCAAGATGGCGGAGGAGTAGGACGGGGAGACCACTTTCTCTCCTACAAATTCATCAAAGGAGTAACTGAACGCAGAGCAAACTTCACAAAACAACTTCTGATCGCTAGCTGAGGTCATCAGGCACCCAGAAAAGCAGCCCATTGTCTTCGAAAGAAGATTTTTATGATTTTTTTAATTAGGAGAAAAAAAAATTTTTTTTTTCTTTCTTTTTTTTCTTTTTTTTTCTTTTTCTTTTTTTTTCTTTTTTCTTCTTTTTTTTCTTTCCTTTTTCTCTTCTATTTTCTATTTTTCTTTTTCTCTTATTTCTTTTAAAGTCCTCTAGTACTCCTCTACTACTCCTTAATTTTCATTTTCAATACACTATAACCTTACAAAAAAAAAAAAGAAGAAGAAGCCCTATTTTTAAACCAAAGATTATTCTCTCCCAATCTTGACTCTCTGTTTTCTACCTCAGAACACCTCTATTTCCTCCTTTCCCCTTCTCTTCCCAATCCAATTCTGTGAATCTTTGTAGGTGACTGGGCTACAGAGAACACTCTGGGAACAGACAGCTGCGTAGATCTGTCTCTCTCCTCTTGAGTCCCCCTTTTTTCTCCTCCTGCTCATCTCTATCTCCCTCCTCCCTCTCCTCTTCTTCATGTAACTCTGTGAACCTCTCTGGGTGTCCCTAACGGGGGAGAATCTTTTCGCCATTAACCTAGAAGTTTTCTTATCAGTGCTGTATAGTTGGAGAAGTCCTGAGACTACAGGAAGAATAAAACTGAAATCCAGAGGCAGGAGACTTAAGCCCAAAACCTGAGAACACCAGAAAACTCCTGACTACATGGAACTTTAAGTAATAAGTGACTGTCCAAAAGCCTCCATACCTACACTGAAACCAACCACCACCCAAGAGCCAATAAGTTTTAGAGCAAGACATACCACGCAAATTCTCCAGCAATGCAGGAACATAGCCCTGAACATCAACATACAGGCTGCCCAAGGTCACACCTAACACATAGACCCATCTCAAAACTCATTACTGGGCACTCCATTGCTCTCCAAAGAGAAGAAATCAAGTTCCATGCACCAGAACACTGACGCAAGCTTCCCTAACCAGGAAATCTTGACAAGCCAATCGTCTAACCCCACCCACTGGGTTAATCCTCCACAACAAAAAGGAACCACAGACCTTCAGAATACAGAAAGCCCACTCCAGATACAGCAATCTAAACAAGATGAAAAGGCAAAGAAATACCCAACAGGTAAAGGAACATGAAAAATGCCCACCAAGTCAAACAAAAGAGGAGGAGATAGGGAATCTACCTGAAAAAGAATTTAGAATAATGATAATAAAAATGATCCAAAATCTTGAAAACAAAATGGAGTTACAGATAAATAGCCTGGAAACAAAGATTGAAAAGATTCAAGAACTGTTTAATAAAGACCTAGAAGAAATAAAAAAGAGTCAATTAAAAATGAATAATGCAATGAATGAGATCAAAAACACTCTGGAGGGAACCAAGAGTAGAATAACGGAGGCAGAAGATAGGATAAGTGAGGTAGAGATAAAATGGTGGAAATAAATGAAGCAGAGAGGAAAAAAGAAAAAAAGGATCAAAAGAAATGAGGACAACCTCAGGGACCCTCTGGACACTGTGAAACGCCCCAACATTCGAATCATAGGAGTTCCAGAAGAAGAAGACAAAAAAGAAAGGGCCATTGAGAAATACTCGAGGACGATAATAGCTGAAAACTTCCCTAAAATGGGGAAGGAATAGCCACTCAAGTCCAAGAAACCCAGAGAGTCCCAAACAGGATAACCAAGGTGAAACACCCCAAGGACACATATTAATCAAATTAACAAGATCAAACACAAAGAACAAATCATAAAAGCAGCAAGGGAAAAAACAACAAATAACACACAAAGGGATTTCCCATAAGGATAACAGCGATCTATCAATAGGAAAACCCCTCCAGGCGCCAGAATGGAATGGCAGACGTACTGAAGTAATGAAAAGAGAATAACCTACAACCTAGATTACTGTATCCAGCAAGGATCTCATTCAGATATGAAGGAGAATTCAAAAGCTTTACAGATAAGCAAAAGCTGAGAGAATTCAGCACCACCAAACCAGCTTTTCAACAAATGCTAAAGGATCTTCTCTAGACAGGAAATGCAGAAAGGTTGTATAAACGTGAACCCAAAACAACAAAGTAAATGGCAATGGGACCACACCTATCAATAATTACCCTAAATGTAAATGGGTTGAATGCCCCAACCAAAAGACAAAGATTGGCTGAATGGATAAAAAAACAAGACCCCTATATATGCTGTCTACAAGAGACCCACCTCAAAACAAGAGACACATACAGACTGAAAGTGAAGGGCTGGAAAAAAATAATTCATGCAAACGGAGACCAAAAGAAAGCAGGAGTCGCAATACTCATATCAGATAAAATAGACTTTCAAATAAAGGATGTGAAAAGAGACAAAGAAGGACACTACATAATGATCAAAGGATCAATCGAAGAAGAAGATATAACAATTATAAATATATATGCACCCAACATAGGAGCACCGCAATATGTACGGCAAACACTAACGAGCATGAAAGAGGAAATTAATAGTAACACAATAATAGTGGGAGACTTTAATACCCCACTCACAACTATGGATAGATCAACTAAACAGAAAATTAACAAGGAAACACAAACCTTAAATGACACAATGGACCAGCTAGACCTAATTGCTATCTATAGGACATTTCACCCCAAAACAATCAACTTCACCTTTTTCTCAAGTGCACACGGAACCTTCTCCAGAATAGATCACATCCTGGGCCATAAATCTGGTCTTGGAAAATTCAAAAAAATTGAAATCATTCCAGTCATCTTTTCTGACCACAGTGCAGTAAGATTAGATCTCAATTACAGGAAAAAATTGTTAAAAATTCAAACATATGGAGGCTAAATAACACGCTTCTGAATAACCAACAAATCATAGAAGAAATCAAAAAAGAAATCAAAATATGCATAGAAATGAATGAAAATGAAAACACAACAACCCAAAAACCTATGGGACACTGTAAAAGCAGTGCTAAGGGGAAGGTTCATAACATTACAGGCTTACATCAAAAAACAAGAAAAAAGCCAAATAAATAACCTAACTCTACACCTAAAGCAATTAGAAGAAGGAAGAGATAATGAAGAACCCCAGAGTTAGCAGAAGGAAAGAAATCTTAAAAATCAGGGCAGAAATAAATGCAAAAGAAACTAAAGAGACCATAGCAAAAATCAACAAAGCTAAAAGCTGGTTTTTTGAAAAAAATAAACAAAATTGACAAACCATTAGCAAGACTCATTAAGAAACAAAGAGAGAAAAACCAAATTAACAAAATTAGAAATGAAAATGGGGAGATCACAACAGACAACACTGAAATACAAAGGATCATAAGAGACTACTACAGCAGCTCTATGCCAATAAAATGGACAACTTGGATGAAATGGACAAATTCTTAGAAAAGTATAACTTTCCAAAACTGAACCAGGAAGAAATAGAAGATCTTAACAGACCCATCACAAGCAAGGAAATCGAAAGTGTAATCAAAAATCTTCCAGCAAACAAAAGCCCAGGACCAGATGGCTTCACAGCTGAATTCTACCAAAAATTTAGAGAGGAGCTAACACCTATCTTACTCAAACTCTTCCAGAAAAATTGCAGATGAAGGTAAGCTTCCAAACTCATTCTATGAGGCCACCATCACCCTAATTCCAAAACCAGACAAAGATGCCACAAAAAAAGAAAACTACAGGCCAATATCACTGATGAACATAGATGCAAAAACCCTTAACAAAATTCTAGCAAACAGAATCCAACAACATATTAAAAAAATCATACACCATGACCAAGTGGGCTTTATCCCAGGAATGCAAGGATTCTTTAATATCCGCAAATCAATCAATGTAATACACCACATTAACAAATTGAAAGATAAAAACCATATGATTATCTCAATAGATGCAGAGAAAGCCTTTGACAAAATTCAACACTCATTTATGATTAAAACTCTCCAAAAAGCAGGAATAGATGGAACATACCTCAACATAATAAAAGCTATATATGACAAACCCACAGCAAGCATCACCCTCAATGGTGAAAAATTGAAGGCATTTCCCCTGAAATCAGGAACAAGACAAGGGTGCCCACTCTCACCACTACTATTCAACATAGTTTTGGAAGTTCTGGCCACAGCAAAAAAAAAAGAAAAAGAAGTAAAAGGAATCAGATAGGAAAAGAAGAGTAAAACTCTCACTGTTGCAGATGACATGATCCTCTATTATAGAAAACCCTAAAGACTCTACCAAAAATTACTAGGAGCTAATCAATGAATATAGTAAAATTTGCCAGGATATTAATTAACACACAGAAAATCCCTTGCTTCCAATACTAACAATTGAAAAAACAGAAAGAGAAAATTAAGGAAACATACCATTCACCATTCAACAAAAGAATGAAAATACTTAGGAAGTATAATCTACCTAAAGGAAACAAAAGACCTATACATAGAAAACTATAAAACACTGATGAAAGAAATCAAAGAGGGACACAAACAGATGGAGAAACATACCGTGTTCATGGATTGAAGAATTCAATATTGTCAAAATGGCTATTCTACCCAAAGCAATCTATAGATTCAATGCAATCCCTATCAAGCTACCAACGGTATTTTTCACAGAACTAGACCAAAGAATTTCACAATTTGTATGGAAATACAAAAAACCTCGAATAGCCAAAGTAATCTTGAGAAAGAAGAATGGAACTGGAGGAATCAACCTGCCTGACTTCAGACTCTACTACAAAGCCACAGTCATCAAGACAGTATGGTACTGGCACAAAGACAGAAATATAGATCAATGGAACAGAATAGAAGCCCAGAGATAAA